>NC_134486.1:212327175-212379675 GCF_040206685.1 Ascaphus truei
CACTCACAGACACACACACTCACAGACATGCAGAGACACACTCACGCAGAGACACACTCACGCAGAGACACACTCACACAGAGACACACTCACGCAGAGACACACTCACGCATCACGCAGAGACACTCAGAGACACACACTCACTCAGGCACACACACAGGCACACTCAGACACACTCACTCAGACACACACACGCAGAGACACACACGCAGAGACACACATGCAGAGACACACACGCAGAGACACACTCACTCAGAGACACACTCACTCAGAGACACACACTCACTCTGACACACACACACACAGACACACACAGGCACACACACACAGGCACACACACACAGGCACACACACACAGGCACACTCACTCACGCAGAGACACACACGCAGAGACACTCATGCAGAGACACACTCACTCAGAGACACACTCACTCAGAACACTCAGAGACACACTCGCTCTGACACACACAGACACACACAGACACACACACAGACACACACACAGACACACACACAGACACACACACAGACACACACAGACACACACACACAGGCATGCATACACAGGCACGCACACACACACAGGCACACACACACAGGCACACACACAGACACACTCACTTACTCAGACACACTCACTCACAGACACTCACTCAGACACTCACTCTGTCACTCACACACACACTCACCGGGTCGCACGCGGCAGCAGGCCCCTCCGCACGGCAGCAGGCCCCTCCTTAAGGCAGCAGGTCCCTCCGCACGGCAGCAGGCCCCTCCTTAAGGCAGCAGGCCCCTCCGCACGGCAGCAGGCCCCTCCGCACGGCAGCAGGCCCCTCCGCACGGCGGCAGCAGGCCCCCTCCCCCCCCGAAGCACGCTCCTCCCCCCCCCCGAAGCACGCTCCTCCCCCCCCCCCCCGAAGCACGCTCCCCGAACACCAAGCGGGGATCGGGGGCAGGTGATTAGGGGGAGATCATGCGCAGGAGGCGCGCACGGGGGAAGCTGGGTTGGCGCTTCCCCCTCCGTCCCACGTGGGTTGCGCGCGGGGCTTGCTTTGGGCTTCCCCCTCCGTCCCACGTGGGTTGCGCGCGGGGCTTGCTTTGGGCTTCCCCCTCCGTCCCATGTAGGGAGCGGAGGGGGGAGGGAGCGGAGGGGGGGAGGGAGCGGAGGGGGCTAGATTGCGCGCGGCGCTTGTTTTGGGCTTCCCCCTCCATCCCACATGGGGAGCGGGGGGGGTGAGGGTGCGGGGGATTCTGGGTTGCTGGGGGGGGGCAGGCAGCGGGCCCACAGGCAGCACAGAGAGGCCCACAGGCAGCACAGAGGGCCCACAGGCAGCACAGAGGGCCCACAGGCAGCACAGAGGGCAGGACACCCTGCTTGCCCTGTGCATGCGCGCCGGGACCAAGGAAATCGCCGCCATTTTTTTTTAACTTTTTTTAAAATGTAATGAACAGGCACCCGGCCGGGGCTACCCCTGACTCACGGGAGGAGATCAGGAGGGGGAGGAGATCAGGGGAAGGAGCTCTTCCCCGCGTTAACCCAATCAGGGAGGGAGATTATTTATTTATTAAAAAAAAAAAATTTGGCAGGAGCAGGGGAATTCATAGAGCTGCAGCACGGCTCGCCAGCGGCCTAAATCCACTCGCAACGGGCGAGTGGTTATCATTATTTGTCGAGCACTGTCTATATATATAGATATATTTATTTATTTATTTAGTGTGCGGCTGTTGTGTGTGTTTTCTTTGGATTGTGGGTAGCGGGGGTGGGTGAAGGGGGTATTTGGCCCCAACGGTGGTTGTTTAGGGCTTGCGGGTGGGTAGCGGGAGGGCTTAACCCTTCATGACCGTAGCGGTATTAACTGACGCAACCCCCCTTCCACCACCCCCCGCTACCCACAAAAAACCTGGCACGGCGGCTTAACCCCATCATTGCCTTAGAGGTTAGCCGCTAAGGTAATGAAGTGGGCTTTACATGCGTTTTTCCTGCCTCAGATGTTTGCCGGGGGGATCCAGTGCTGGTATTAATGGTATCAGCTCCAGAGAACATCAATCATAGTCAGGAAAAAGGCCTGCATTTTTTGTAAGTGCCGATCCGCCGCTCAACCGCAGCCTCTCACCATCAACTTGCCTACTTTTTGTGGTGTGCTGGATTCGGCAAAAAAATGCCATTCTAGAGTGGCGAATAGCAACTCACCACTACTAGAATTGAGCGTGGCGGAAAAAATGCCTAGTTGAGGCGAAAAGTGCCTTTTCGCCTCGCCGATGGCGGGAAAAAAAAACCGCCAAACACATTGGCTTTTTTTTGCTTCTCCGCCATTTTTTTCGCCCCTTACTGAATAGGTGTAGGCATTTTGGCGTGAAACGGGCGAGAAGTGCCTTTTCGCCGCTTACTGCATGACCCCCCTAAGTCTATTTTAAAAAAAGTCTACATAAATCAGATAGAGATGGCTCTGATCATGAACTCTCTACTTATGGGGTTTCATTCTCAGAGAATGAATCAAACTTCTCGTGATGAGATACAACAGAATAGAAATTCCTGTTTACAACGGGCCAATAGTGATGACACTATAGTACAGTCAAAAAATGACGTCAGACGCGACGAGGTCGCAGGAAAAATAAAGGGAAGATTGCCGAGCAAGCGGCAGAGACATTAGACATTGCTAACACCAATGTTATCAATTTATCCAACTATACACTTTCAGACATCGAGATTTCATTGCTTCATCTTGGCCTCTCTTTTACACAATATCTTGTATTTAATCTGTTTAGTACAGTTATAGACTTACATAAATCTATACAGTACACTGGCGACACACTTTATCGCAGTGCGGCCAGATCCGCAAGCCGGGAGATTTCCCGGCTTGCTAGTGGCCGCCCCTCGGCGTGCCGCGCGTCATAGACGCGCGGTCACGCGTCATCGGGAGCCTGCGCCCCCTGCACGCGTGTCCAAGGGCTCCCCGAGGGAGCCCTGGTGTCCCGCGATCGCGGGACAGCGGCAGGGGGTTCCGGGGGACCCGGCGGACCCGGCAGCGGTAGGGAGAGCGCCCCGATCAAAGGGCGCTCTTCCGCTGCTTCGGCGCGCGCCCGTCACACTCGGGCGCGCGCCAGGCTACTGCTGCGGCACAGAACGGGCAAATGCTCGAATAAACTGTGCCGCAGCAGTACGTAAATTGTGTCTTAAAACGTTTTTTTAAGACTAGAAACAATATGCCTGATAATAATGCCTCAGTTGATAGAATGACTATCTCTATCTTTGATTCAGATATTTCTTCCCAATCTATACTCAATTATAGAGATCATTGTCATATGCAAGATCTAAATTATTTATATTATGAAAGTTTTGATGATTTTTGGAATATATACACCTTCTTAGGAACAAGAAATTCGGGACTCAGAAATAAGTCCACTTTCAATCCCACTTTTATGACGGGCCAAGCAATCAATATGTTTCAGAAATCTGTTGAGAAGGATTTGTATCTGTTATCACTGGGCATTCAGGTACCAGGCATTAATAAATGCTTTAAGCAATCAGATAATCTGACAGTGCTGCAAAGAGAGGCCTTGTGCATTTTGTCTGATAATGACTCTATTGTAGTCAAGAATGCTGACAAAGGAGGTGCTCTGGTGGTTCTTGAAAGCCTGTTCTACAAAAATGAGGCTCTCAGGTAACTGAGCTATGTGGCCTCCTATTCCAGACTTCAGAGTGACCTAACATTAAAGTTCCAGTTGGAGCTTTCAGAATTGATTGAAGAGGGTATCATGCTGTACATTTTGTCCAAGGTTGAATGTGAATACCTTTACACTCCACATCCGGTCACTCCCAGTTTTCACCACCTACCCAAGATACACAAAACACTGTTGGCACCCCCTGGTAGACCCATTGTTTCCAGCATTGAGTCACTGGGTGAGCACTTGTCTATTTACGTTGATCACTTTTTCAATCTTTAGTCCGCACCTTACCTTCCTTTACAATAGATTCCAAACATGTACTTTCACTCTTGCATGATTTCACTTGGTGCACTGATTACACTTGGGTCACTTTGGACGTGGCATCACTTTACACAATCATGACTCATCCACATGGCATCTCTGCCATTGAATATTATTTACAACACATCTACCTAAGTACCAGCACTCACTGTCTAATAGCCTCTGTGGCTCTGCTCCTTCTGCTCGTGTGGAGTGCTGAGGCACGAGCAGAAGGAGCAGAGCCACAGAGGCTATTAGACAGTGAGTGCTGGTACTTACGTAGATTTTTTAGTACTATACAGGGGAATAAGGGTACCCTTTTGTTCTGTGCACCCTGCAATTGCATAAATTTAACACTATCAGAGTGCTGTCTATCGTCCCCTTTTACCCTTATTTACAACACACTTCCACTTTATTACCAGCACACATCACATTTTTATTGGATATCATTTCATATCTTTTGCAGCACAATTATTTTCTTTTTGATGGACATTTCTACCTCCAAACACGTGGGACTGCTATGGGCAGCTGTTTTGCGCCATCTTACGCCAACCTTTTTATGGGTTGGTGGGAGCAGTCCCACGTGTTTGGAGACAGAAATCCATTTAGTCACAATATAATGCTTTATAAGCGTTATTGTAACGCTCGGCCTGCCCACAAGCCAGACGAGACCCCGGGACTGAGGTGGAAAGGAGTAAAACCACACACCTAACAGTAAACGGGGGCACGGCCGGAGTGTGGAAGTAGCATAGGTGGTCCGGGTAAACAGAATGTAAATGATACCGTACTTGACAGCTCCGGCGTAGAAGGGTAAAGTTCGTAAGCCTAGGGTCATGGGTTGGAGAGGGCAGCGTAGTTGATTGTCCGTAAGCCTGGGTCATGGAGTGGAGAGAGCAGCGTAGTAGATTGTCTGTGTGCCATGTCCAAGGGTTGTAGAAGTCTTCAGCGTAGAAAGTCCAAAGCGAAGTCCAAAGGGTCCAGAGAGCAGCATAGTAGAGTCCAAAGCAAAAGGTCAAATCCAGGGAGGTCAGCAGAATTTCCAGAGACAGGAGCAAGCACTGAAAAACAAGAGAGGCCAGGCAACAGCAGACAGCACCAAGGTACAGAAGCTATGCAGAGCAAAGAGGAAATGGTGAAGGGGAATTATATAGGGGGCTGGGACCAATCAGGGAAAGGGGAGTGACATAGGAGTGGCCCAAATGTGGGCCTGATAGGAGAGCAGAGTGTGAAAGTTTGGGACCAATGGGAGTGAGGGGAGGAACAGAGGAGTGACCTAGGTAAGACCCAGATAGAGGAGAATTACTAGAAGCTTGGGGAGTGGTCCACGTAAGGGGAGGAGTGGAGGGACGGACAGAAAGGGAAGGAGAACCTGAGAGGCAAAGCTGATGGGGAAGAGGCGTGTAAGGTATGTGCGCCGCGTCCGAGGAGGCGGAGAATGGGAGAGGCGTACCGGAGGGTTTGGGAGTGGACAGAAGAAGGGGAGGAGCCGAGGGACGGACAGGGGAATGGTCAGGTAAGGAAGAGGAACCTAGGAGGCAGAGCTGACGGGGCAGGGGCGGAGACATGCAAGGAGCATGAGCCGCGTCAGCGGAGGCGGAGTAAGGCACCCGGCGCCAAGTAATGGTGGCTTGGGTACGCGCGCACCCGTAGGGATCAAGCGCATGGCCTGGAGGTGCGGGGACAGCAGCCAGCAGCGGGGAACGCTGCCAGGGAGCCTGAACAACCTGTAAAAAATGTAAGGAGGTGCTAGACGCGGGTATACCCTGTAAGACTTCGGGGAACACCTCTCCTAAAGAGGGTTCCTCCCTTGCCGCAACACACCCGGCGCTCCCCGGCCCCACAGACTCACCACCACGAGCGGGACCCTTCTCCTGCCTCTCTGGTTCCTGCGGCTGCCTCAGGACTCTGCACACACAGGGACTCTTCTGCCCTCTCGTGGGATAAACTCCCGTCCCGTGCTCAGGCCGCGCGCACCTCCTTCCACTTTATTCCCCGCGGTGGTTGATGAAAGCGCGCATGTGCGCGCACGAACCAGAACTGTTACGTCCTCCCATAATAGGAGTTCCCGCCCCCAGCTTAGGCCGCGTGTTCCTCTCCCGCGCGGCACACACGCCTGATGCGCGTGCACCGCCCACAAGCCTCGCATCTAGCACAGCTGTGGCAATCTTGTCCCCACCAATCCCTATCTTCCCTGGGGCCGCTCCCTCATCACTCCCCCTCTCCCTATTGGTTCTTCCTCCTATTTATACCCTGCTCAGCCATTCCTTCTTTGGATGACCTGTGTTAACCACGGTCGTGTTTGCCTTAGCTCTTGTCCCTTTGTCTTTTCTAGTGATCCTTTGTGTACTGAACTGGCTTGGCTGTGGATCCGCTCTGGACTTTGACCTTTTGGCTTGTGTCCTGACCTCCTAAACTCTCTGAACTCTCTGACCTCTTTCCTCTGCTTATGGATTCTGATCTACCTTACGGCTCTGGACCCCAGGCTCTCGGTACCAACTATCTTCTGGAACCTCCCTTCTCATCCGGCGAGTATCTTACTTTATCTTATACTCCCGTACGGTTCCAGACGCCTATTTTCCACTTTCCAGGCATGTCCCCGTAGCTGTGGGTGCAGGTGTTACTCTTCTCTCCTCAGTTTCGGGGTCTCTCCTTATCCGTGGTGAGCACAGCGTTACATACCCGCAGCGCTGATCCTTACAGTGCCCCCCCTCGAGGGTCGGACTCCGGACGTACCAACCACGGTTTGAGGGGAAATTTTTGGTGGAAACGTTTAAGTAGGGAAGGAGCATGAACATCCGTATGTGAAACACATGAACGATCCTGAGGTCCTTATCCCTTCCAGTGGACCAAAAATTGGAGTTTGCCCTTAGAGATGCGAGAGTCAATGATATACTGATGTCCAGGTACAATGGGAGGAGGAGGCCGAAGGAGGGATGAGCGAACCGTTTGCCTTGAATAAAAGGTTTCAAGAGGGAAACATGAAAGATGGGTGAAATCTTATTAGAGGGAGTCAGTAGAAATTGATAGGCCACAGGGTTAATCTGTCTCAGAATAGAAAAAGGGCCCAGGAACCTGGGAGACAATTTAGGGGTTGGGGCCTTCAATTTTATATTTTTTGAAGAAAGCCAAACCTTCTCTCCTGGGAGCCTGTCTGCTTGTTTCTTTTGCCTTAACACGGATTTTTGACGAACTGCTTGGATCCTTTTCCATGAATCCTGTAAGAAAGATACCCTCTCATCTGCTGCCGGAACTCCGGACCTGGAAGGATGCATGGGAAGACGAGTAGGGTGAAATCCATAGTTTAAAAAAAATTGTGATTCTTGAGTAGATTCGTTGTTGAGAGAGTTAATCGCGAATTCAGCCCAAGGGAGTAACTCAGCCCAATTATCCTGAGAGTCTGAAGAAAAACAACGCAAATACTGTTCCAGGGACTGGTGTTACGCCGGTGCTGCCCGCAGACCAGACCCGTCCCCTGTGCTGAGGTGGGACGTAGGGATACATGTGCCCTCAGCAAAGGGAGCGCGTCCGGAGTGTGGTGTTAGTGTTGCCTGGCCAGGTATAGTAAGGAAGACAATACTTGCCGGTACCGGTAGTAGAGGAAGAGTAGTTATTGCCGTTGCCAAGGTCAGGGATTGGAGAGTTGCGGAAGGTCGAAGTATAAGCTGTGTATCAGGGATGCCAGAAGTCACGAAGTCCAAGTAGAGCCGAAGTCGAGAGCCAGAGGGGGTAGTCATCCAATCCGCGTCAATACCTGAGGAGTCACTGAGAGAGTAGTCAAATGCTTCCATACAGAACTATGTAGAGCGACGAGTGATGGGAAGCACAGGCATAACAAGGCTGGGCAGGCCAATGGGAAAAGGGGGCAGGCCTGGAGGACTGCAAGGAGTCCTTCCTGATAGGAGGGAGGTGTTACAGCCCAGCTGAGTGTAATCATTGATTTGCATGGAACTGTGTGATGCTTGGGGGCGACGCCTCACTGCAGGAGCAGTGTTTAAAAGTGCTCTGTTAGGCGTGTGCTCTATAAGCTGGGAATGCATGCACATAACACCTGGGGCTGGCGTGCGTGTGTGCGTGGATTCGGTGACTGACGCGCATATGTGCAAGGGGTCAGTGATAGATGCACGTGTGCGCATAGAGCGCGGAGCCACACGCAGAGGCTGCGGTTCAACAGGCACCTCTTCGGTTGGTGCAATACTGTGATGGCGAGGAGCCAGAGTGCCAGTGGCAGACAACGGAGGTATGTGGGAATTGCGCTGTAGGCACTTGGATGCCTGAGTACCGACGGGAGGTGAGTAATGGTCGCGCTGACGGTGCTGAGACACCAGATTCCTTACAACTGGTTCATACGTTCAGTCTGCCCATTTTTTGGGGGTGGTAGCCTGAGGAAAAAAGAAGGGTAATGCCCAACCTCTGGGAAAATGCACGCCAGAATTTGGAAACAAATTGCGTACCCCGATCTGAAACAATGGACCACGGGACACCATGAATACCGAAGATTTCCTTTACAAAAATGTCGGCCAAAGTACTGGAATTGTGTAGGCCCTTGAGGGGGGAAAAAATGAGCTTGCTTTGAGAATCTGTTGACAATTACAAGAATGGTAGTCATGCCATTAGATAGAGGAAGATCCACGATAAAGTCCATAGAAATGTGACTCCACGGACGATCCGGCACCAGGAGAGGTTGAAGAAGACCAGAAGGTTTTTGATGGACAGATTTATTTTGTGCACAGACTGGGCACGAAGAGGTAAAAGCTCTGATGTCCTTTTACATGTTGGGCCACCAGAAGGTTCGCTGAATCAAATCATTGGTCTTCTTAAACCCGGGATGGCCAGCAGATCTAGAGGAATGGCCCCATTCCAGAATTTTGAGATGAAAACACTGAGCCGCGTAAAGACGACCATCGGGAACTTTCAGCCCTTCGGGGACCTGAGTCTGAGATTCCAGAATTTTGTCTAAAATGTCAAAGGAAGCGGCAGAGATAAACAATTGGGGGGACAGAATATTCTCCGGGTTATCTTGTGACTTTTCCCCAGTGATGAACTGGTGGGATAGTGCATCCGCTTTCATATTCTTTGTCCCAGGAATATAAGAGATGGTGAAGTTAAACCTAGAAAAGAACAGCTTCCAACGAGCTTGACGGGGACCAAGGCGACGAGTGCCTTCAATGTAAGAGAGATTTTTGTGGTCCGTCAGGATCGAAATGGGTTCTTTGGTTCCTTCCAGGAGATGTCTCCACTCTTGTAAAGCCATCTTGATGGCTAACACTTCCCTATTCCCCATGTCGTAATTTCTTTCTGCAGAATAATTTTTTTTAGAAAAAAACCCACAGGGGTGTAATTTGTCTTCGGGGTAGTCTTTTGAGAGAGAACCGCACCAGCTTCTACGTCAGAGGCGTCAACTTCCAAAGTAAAGGGGAGGGTGGGGACGGGATGTCACAGAATTGGAGCTGAGACAAAGGCTTTTTAAGAGATTCAAAGGCCCGGAGGCCTCCAATGGCCATGAGGACGGATAGGCCCCTTTTTTGGTAAGGGCCGTAATGGGTGCCACCAAGGTAGAAAAGCCAGCAATAAACTTCCTGTAATAGTTTGCGAAGCCGAGGAAGCACTGATTCGCTTTTAAGGAGCTAGGTTGAGGCCATTCGAGTACGGAATTGAGCTTCTCCGGATCCATGGTGAAGCCTTGATCCGAGACAATGTATCCCAGGAAGGTAGTGAAGGATTGATGAAAGACACACTTCACCATCTTGGAATAGAGTTTGTTGGCCCGTAAATGAGAGAGCACCATCTTGGTATGATGAATGTGTTCTTAGAGGGTTTTTGAAAAAATGAGGATATCATCCAAGTAGATAATTACACAAGAGTTCAATAGGTCACAAAAAACCTCATTCATAAAGTCTTGGAAGACTGCAGGGGCATTGCACAACCCGAACGGCATCACCAAGTACTCATAATGACCACTGCGTGTGTTGAACGTGATCTTCCACTCATCTCCACTGCAGATGCGAATCAGGTTATATGCTCCTCGTAGGTCAAGTATGGAGAAAATTGTCGTACCTTGCAGCCTATCGAAGAGCTCAGGAATAAGAGGCAAAGGGTAGTTATTTTTTATGGTAATCTTGTTCAAGCCACGGAAATCGATGCACGGGCGAAGCGTCCCATCCTTCTTCTTTATAAAAAAGAATCCTGCTCCAGCGGGAGAACTAGATTTCTGAATGAAGCCCCTTGCAAGGTTTTCTGAGATATACTCGGACATGGCCTCCGTCTAAAGCAATGATAACGGATAAGACCTGGCTTTAGGAAATGGAGCACCCGGAATTAAGTCTATCGGACAGTCGAAAGGGCGATAAGGGGGAAGCTCCTCGGATTTGGCCTTACTGAAGACATCCAGGAACTCCGAATAGACGTCCGGGAGGGTGACGTCTTGTGGGACGTGGTCTCCAGAATGGCCAATACCGCTGCGGGTGGAGCAAACACTCCTACTTGAGAGGATCTCCATAGAAAAGGAACATCGGCCGTCCGATTGATGATGGGATTGTGTAATTGCAGCCATGGTAAGCCCAGGATGATATGAACCGAAGGAGAGTGAATGACATCAAAAGAGATCATTTCAAAATGTCCATCATCCATAGAGAGTTCTAAAGGAAGCGTCTCCAAGGTAATAAAGGCTGGCTGCAGGGGTCGACCATCAATAGCCTCTAATCTGACCGGAAATGCCTTCTCCCGGAGAAGAATGTTATGCTGAGTAGCAAACGCCTGGTTTATGAAATTTCCTCCGGAACCGGAATCAAGGAAGGCCTGTGCGGGGGTCTGGATATTTGCGTGCTTAAGGAGGACCGACAATAGAAGACGTTTAGGGAGACACTGTGAGTGAGGAGGAGAAGAAGAGATGGTACCCAGTGAGATTCACCCATACCTCACTGGTCGCTGGCATTTCTCGGCTTCGAAGGACAGCTTGGCAGGATGTGCCCAGGAGAACTACAATAGAAGCACAGACCCTCATTCCTCCGATGTAATCGCTCTGTAGAAGGGAGGTGTGCCCAGTTGCATGGGTTCCGGGGCTTCCAGTGCAGGCAGAACAGGAAGAGGAGATCTGGAATTAGAAATCAAAGAAGTAGCAGTACGAAGACGTTGACGTTCAGCCCGCCTCTCCAGAAGTCTTTGATCCACCCGAACGCACAAAGCGATCAGGGCCTCTAGGGAGGACGGCCTGTCACGAGCCACCAATTCATCCTTTAAGGTTTCCGAAAGTCCCTGCCAGAAGGCGGCGGAGAGAGCTCCATCGTTCCAATCAGTCTCTGCTGCGATAGTCCGGAACTCCAGAGCAAAACGTGCCACTGATCTCCAACCCTGCGAAATATGGAACAAGGAAGATGCCGCCATATCACTGCGTCCAGGGGTGTCAAACACTAAGCGAAATTCTCTTTTGAAATTGGCAGAATTATAAGTGAGTTCAGGTCTCAGTTCCCAGATTGGTGAGGCCCTGGCCAAGGCGTCCCCGGTGAGGAGGGAATACACGTAAGCTACCTTAGTACGATCCGTGGGAAAGCGAGAAGGTGACAATTCATATTGTATCTCGCACTGGTTCAAGAAACCGCGGCAGGCAAGCGGATCTCCAGCGTATTTACTGGGGGTAGGTATCCGCAAGTCTGAGGGGCCTGTTCCTTCATGGGATACTATGGAGGAGGAAGTGGGGACATTGCCCAGGGGAATCTGTAGAGAGAGGGTATTAACTAGCTGGTTAAGGGAGGAGACTTGGTTATCCAAAAAATTAAAGTGTTTGGAAATGGTGGTTATGGTAACTTTCACCTCAGGGGGGTCTGTTGTGCTCTGCATAATGTAACGCTCGGCCTGCCCACAAGCCAGATGAGACCCTGGGACTGAGGTGGAAAGGAGTAAAACCACACACCTAATAGTAAACGGGTACACGGCCGGAGTGTGGAAGTAGCATAGGTGGTCCGGGTAACAAGAATGTAAATGATACCGTACTTGACAGTTCCGGCGTTGAAGGGTAAAGTTCGTAAGCCTAGGGTCGTGGGTTGGAGAGGGCAGCGTAGTCGAATGGCCGTAAGCCTGGGTCGTAGAGTGGAGAGAGCAGCGTAGTAGATTGTCCGTGTGCCGTGTCCAAGGGTTGTAGAAGTCTGCAGCGTAGAAAGTCCAAAGCGAAGTCCAAAGGGTTCCAGAGAGCAGCATAGTAGAGTCCAAAGCAAAAGGTCAAATCCAGGGAAGTCAGCAGAATTTCCAGGGACAGGAGCAAGTACTGAAAAACAAGAGAGGCCAGGCAACAGCAGACAGCACCAAGGTACAGAAGCTATGTGTGAAGTCCGGGGGGAATTCCTCCCTCTAAAGGGGTTCCCCCTGCGACTGTACTCACCGCCGCTCCTGCTGTGCCTCCACGCCACCGCGGGCGGGATCTCCCCTCTCCTCCGCTACCCGCAGCGGCTGCTGATCTCGCGCATGCGTGCGCACGGCAGGGGACCTTTGCGTCCTCCCTCGGAGGGAGTTCCCGCCCCCAGCTTAGGCCGCGCGCGTCTTTCCCACGCGGTGCACATGCCTGATGCGCGTGCATCACTCACAAGCTGCACATCTAACACAGCTATGGTAAGTCTCCCTACCAATCACTTTCTTCCCTGGGGCCGCTCCCTCGTTACTCCCCCTCTCCCTATTGGTCCTTCCTCCTACTTATACCTTGCTCAGCCATTCATTCTTTGGCTGAGCATAGCTTTGTATGACCTGTGTTAACCACGGTCGTGCCTGCCTCAGTTCTTGTCTCTTTGTCTCCTTAGTGATCCCTTGTGTACCGAACCGGCCTGGCTGTGGATCCGCTCTGGTCTTCTACCCCTGGTCTGTATCCTAACCTCCTGGACATCCCTGGTCTGTATCCTGACCTCCTGGACACCCCTGGTCTGTATCCTGACCTCCTGGACACCCCGACCCCTTTACCTCGGTTTGCTGATTCCAACCCACCTCCCGGCTCTGGACCCCAGGCTCTCGATACCACCTATCTTCTGGAATCTCCCTTCTTGTCTGGCGAGTATCTTACTTTATCTTATTCTCCCGGACGGTTCCAGACGCCTATTTTCCACTTTCCAGGCGTGTCCCCGTAGCTGTGGTTGCAGTTTGTTACCCATCTCACCTCAGTTTCGGGGTCCCTCCTTGTCTGTGGTGAGCACAGCTTAACATTATGCTCAGCCCCACAGACATGGACCCCGAAGAGGTTGAGTAACCAAGCCCTATGCAGCGACTTCTCCAGCTAGAGGCGCAGCTTGCGTCCATGACTCAGGAGCTCTCTACTCTCCTCCTTGCAGCCTTCCCCAGGCTCCTCTGCCATGGCAGCTGTGGCGTTTCCCTCCCCGGGTCTTCCCGTGGCTGTGGATCCTCCTCTCCCGGCTCCCAACCGCTATGCAGGGGATCCCCATGAGTGCAGAGGGATTCTAAATCGGTGCGAGATGCAATTTGAACTATCTCCCTTGCGCTTCCCCACTGCTCGTTCAACGGTGGCCTATATTATGTCTCTCTTGAACAGAAAGGCCCTAGCCTGGGCATCCCCCATCTGGGAGCGGGATCCTGCCATGACGCATGACTATTCTCGCTTTCTTCGAGAATTCAGGCAAGTATTCGATACGCCTGGTCGTCAAATTACGGCAGATTCTTCTCTCTTCCATACAGTAGCGACATTGTTTATTGCAGCAAAAGCCGCCGGCTACATGCGTCTGGGAAGCGGGTAGCCGCGGCGCGTGGCGGCGCACTGTGACGTCACAGTAACATGCGTGCCCGGCTTCCCCGTCTTCCCCGGCTTCCCCGGCTTCCCCAGGCTTCCCCGACACCCCTGGAGATCAAATGAAGGTAAGCGGGGGTGCGGGGAAGCAGAGGGGCAGAGCAGGAGCCGGGTACGGGGTCGGGAAGGGGGGTAAATTGCGCGGGAAGTGGAGGGGGGGTGCGTGGGGGAAACGCGGCGGCGCGCGGTTGTTACTGGCGGCAGCTGGGGTAGATCTCGGCGTGCCGTCGTGATTTAGTGCAATAAACAATGTCGGTGCTGTATTTCCAAGGGTACTCGTCCTGTCGCTGAGTATGCTTTGGACTTCCGGACCATCGCGGCGGAGACCTCCTGGAATGATGGCTCACTGTCAGCAGCCTTTTGGCAGGGTCTGTCGGATGACATCAAGGACCAGCTGGCCACTATGGAGAGACCCACCAGATTGGAGGATCTCATTGCGGTCTGCATCCGTGTGGACCAGCGGCTACGAGAGAGGAGAATGGAACGCGCTCTTCCTCGTACCAACTCCTCCCAATCTTCCAGCCGCAGTCTCGTCCATCACTTCCCCCAACCCATGGATGAGCCAGAACCGATGCAGCTCGGAGGTCATTGTCTATCCGCGTCTGAGAGACAGCGCCAACGAGATGGTGGACTGTGCCATTACTGCCGTCATCCCGGTCATCTGCTGGTAAGCTGTCCTCTGCGACCGGGAAACGCCACGACCCAATAAGGTATGAGAGAGTCTCATTGGGTATAATCTCTTCTCCTCTTTCTTCTTCTAAAGTACTTCACAATCGTATAATGCTGCCTATTTCTCTGGCCTGGAATAACTCCCTGATCCCTGCCTCTGCATTTATAGATTCTGGGTCTCAGGGGAACTTTATTGATCAGAGTTTTGTGTAAAGGAATGGGATTCCCTTTCGATCTAAGGCTGTTCCAGTTGGTCTGGAGGCCATAGACGGGCGTCCACTCCAACCAGCCTTTATTTCTCTGGAAACTTGTTCTCTATCCCTCTCCACGGAGGACGGTCACCAAGAGAAGATTATCTTGGACGTGATCCACACTCCATCGGTAGATGTAATTCTGGGACTCCCCTGTTTGCAACTTCATAACCCACAATTAGATTGGGTTGGTAAGGAGCCCATACGATGGAGCCCCCAGTGCCTTAAGACCTGTCTTCCCCCCAAATGGATGTTAGCTGGAGTGGAATTACCCGCAGAGTATAAGACTTCCCTTCCAACGGTCTACTGGGACCTGGCGGACCTTTTTGATAAGGTACATTCTGAAGTGTTACCTCCCCATAGAGACTTTGACTGTCCCATTGAGCTCCTTCCCGGTGCTACCTTACCCAAGAGCTGTTCTTACCCCCTATCCATACCCGAGACCAAGGCCATGACCGAGTATATCCAGGATAACTTGAGGAAAGGTTTTATCCGCAATTCTTCATCTCCAGCTGGGGCTGGATTTTTTTTTGTTAAGAAAAAGGATGATTCCTTGCGCCCTTGTATTGACTACAGAGGTCTTAACAAAATTACGATCAAGAACCGTTACCCCCTGCCACTTATTTCCGAACTCTTCGATCGTTTACAGGGGGCAACAATTTTTTCCAAACTTGATCTCCGCGGAGCCTATAACCTTGTCCGCATCCGTCAGGGCGACGAATGGAAGACCGCCTTTAACACCTGGGATGGGCATTATGAATATCTAGTCATGCCTTTCGGCCTGTGTAATGCCCCGGCGGTCTTCCAGGAGTTTGTCAACGAGATCTTCCGTGATCTCCTCGACAGCTTCGTTATAGTATACCTTGACGATATCCTTATTTTTTCAAAATCCCTCTCTGACCACATTCAACACACCAAATTAGTCCTGTCCCGCCTTCGGGAGAACAACCTCTATGCTAAGCTAGAGAAATGTTCTTTTCATCTTTCTTCCATTCCCTTTCTTGGATATATTATTTCTAGCACTGGCTTCTCTATGGACCCAGTCAAACTCAAGGCTGTCTTAGAATGGCCACAACCCACTTCCCTGAAAGCCATACAGCGATTCTTGGGATTTGCAAATTACTATCGTAAATTCATCAAGAATTTTTCTTCTACCGTGGCCCCCATTACTGCCCTCACCAAAAAGGGAGCTAACACATCAGTCTGGTCTCCTTTAGCTCGCCAAGCTTTCGACTCCCTCAAAAAATCTTTTGCTTCTGCTCCTATTTTGCGTCACCCTGATCCAGGGCTTCCTTTTACCCTAGTGGTAGACGCATCCGATGTCGGTGCTGGCGCCATTCTCTCTCAGAGACAGTCCCCACAGGCCAAACTTCATCCCTGTGGGTTCTTTTCAAAAAAAATTCTTCGGCAGAACGGAACTATGACGTCGGAAACAGAGAGCTCTTGGCTATTAAACTCGCCCTTCAGGAATGAAGACATCTTCTGGAGGGAACGGAGACCCCCATTTCGATCTTTACTGATCATAAAAACTTACTTTACATTGAGAGTGCACGTCACCTTGGGGCGCGTCAGGCTCGATGGTCTCTTTTTTTTCCGAGATTTAATTATCTCATATCTTACATTCCTGGTTCAAAGAATCAAAAGGCAGACGCACTTTCACGTCAATTCCTGTTTGAGGACAATTCCGAGGTTATCTCCGAAACAATCTTACCCTCTAAATATATTGTTTCGGCCAATTCTTTTGATATCCTGGATCAGGTTATGGCAGCACAGTCTAATCTCCCGAGGGGCCTTAAGGTGCCGGTCGGCCGTCTGTATGCAGCTCCACGCTTCCTTAAGAAGATTCTTGAGTGGGGTCATTCTTCTAGGTCAGCCGGTCATCCAGGCATTAGCAGGACTTCTGACCTCATTGGTCGTACCTTTTGGTGGCCAACCATGTTGCAGGACATTTCAGAATACATAAAAACTTGTCCAATCTGCGCCCAGGTTAAGACTGCTCGTAAAAAGCCGTACGGCCTTGTACAACACCTCCCTATACCAAAATGCCCATGGAGTCATCTGTCCATGGACTTTGTGGTGGAACTTCCAAACTCTAAAGGGATGAACACCATTTTGGTTGTCTTGGATCGTTTTTCCAAGCAGGCCCATTTCATTCCCCTCAAAGGCCTACCCAATTCCCCTACCCTGGCAGACATTTTTGTTAAAGAGATATTCCGCATTCACGGAGTTCCTCTTTCCATCGTATCTGATCGAGGTACACAATTTGTCTCAAAATTTTGGCGAGCCTTCGCTCGCAGGATGGATATCACCCTCCATTTCTCGTCCGGGTATCATCCCCAAACCAATGGGCAAACCGAGAGAACGAACCAGACTCTGGAGCAATACCTCCGATGCTTCATCGCAGACAGCCAAGACAATTGGGTAGATTTACTTCCGTGGGCAGAGTTCTCCCATAACTCTTTAAAGAATAGCTCCACGTTGAAATCCCCTTTTTTCATTAATTATGGTTTTCTCCCTGGCCAGCTGCCCATCACCTCAGTTCCTTCCGGGGTTCCAGCGACCGATGACCGAATCAAGGATCTTCAGCAATCCTAGAAAAGGATCCAAGAGGCTTTGAGAAACGCAACCCATAGACAAAAGATACAAGCAGATCGTAACCGTCGTCAGGCACCAGTCTTCAAACCAGGGGATAAGGTCTGGCTCTCCTCCAAGAACATTAGACTGAAGACTCCAAGCCACAAGCTGGCTCCCAGGTTCTTGGGTCCATTCCCAGTAATAGAACGAATCAATCCTGTGGCATATCGTCTGGAACTTCCTCCATCCATGAGGATACCCTCCGTGTTCCACGTGTCACTGCTGAAACCTGTGTCCCAGAGTCCACGGTTCCATAGGACACCGTTTGACCCTAAACCAGTCATAGTTCAGGGGCAGGAGGAGTTCGAAATCCAGTCTATTCTGGATTCCAGGAGGACGAGGGGTTCGGTACAATACCTGGTTCACTGGAAGGGATTTGGCCCAGAGGAAAGATCTTGGGTACCCTACCATCAAATACATGCCCCCAGACTGTTAAGACTCTTTCACTCCAAATTTCCCCAAAAGCCATATTGGAGTCGTCCTGAGGCCGCTCCTCAAGGGGGTGTACTGTGAGGTCCGGGGGAATACCTCCCTCTAAAGTGGTTCCCCCAGCGACTGTACTCACCGCCGCTCCTGCTGTGCCTCCACGCCGCCGTGGGCGGGATCTCCCCTCTCCTCCGCTTCCCGCGGCGGCTGCTGATCTCGCGCATGCGCGCACACGGCAGGGGACCTTTACGTCCTCCCTCGGGGTGAGTTCCCGCCCCCAGCTGAGGCCGCGCGGCGCACACGCCTGATGCGCGTGCACCACTCACAAGCTGCACATCTAACACAGCTGTGGTAAGTCTCCCTACCAATCCCTATCTTCCCTGGGGCCACTCCCTCGTTACTCCCCCTCTCCCTATTGGTCCTTCCTCCTACTTATACCTTGCTCAGCCATTCATTCGTTGCTTCCTCTCATGCGCACGTCGGACTTACAGTGCAAACACAAAAGCCCTTGAACTTATCCCCACTCAGGCTCCGCCCCCAAACACCGCACGGTTACAATCTGGCCCTTGCTGAGTGTCACCTGAGCTCTAAGAACAGCATCCAATGCACTGAAGCTCCCTGGGCTCCTCCAGGCATGCCCCCTCTCCTGGTTGGCTGTTCCAGCTTTATTTACCCTCTCTGTTCTGTGCTTCCTCGCTCGTCATAGTTTTTGTATGGGTGTTTCACAGTGCTTGTTCTTTGATTCTCTCAGTTTTGACGCGGCTTGGCAGACTACCCCCTTTGGCTCTCGACTTCGGATTGTTCCTGTTTATGTACCTTCTGGCTCCCTTCGACCACGGCACTCATCTCGATCCTTCCATACATCTCCTACCCCTGATCTCGGCAACAGCAACGACCATTCTTCTGGGAAAAACCGGTACCGGCAAGTATTCACCCAATACTCCCCATCTGGCCTGGCACCATCTAATACCACAACACGGACACGTCGCTCGCTCTGTCGGTGTGTGTATTCATACCTGCCACCTCAGTTCTAGGGACAGGTCTGGTCTGCGGCTACTCCGGCGTAACATTATGACAAGCGACAAGACGCAGACCAGGCCGAACTGAGGCAAGCAATCTCTACGCTGATACAGCAAAACCAGGCCATGGCCGATCAGATTGTGGCCCTAACACGCCAAATGGCCAAACGTTCGGCTCTGGTACCGGAAGCACCTGTTCCTCTTTCTCCTCCACAGGCTGCAGAACTAGTCAGACCCAGCAGTCAGGACGTGAAGATACCACCTCCCAAGCCGTACGCCGGCAACCCGCAGGAGTGCAGAGGTTTCCTTAACCAGTACGAGGTTCAATTTGAAATGGCACCCCTTCAGTACGACACCGGCCGGAAGAAGATAGCCTATGTGTACAACCTACTGACGGGCAGCGCGCTGGCGTGGGCCTCGCCAGTCTGGGAGTTGCGCCCGGACCTGACACAAGACTACCTAGCCTTCAAGGGTGAGTTCCGACAAGTCTTTGTTTCCCCTGCATGCTGGGAGATGACGTCTGTTTCCCTCCTCCAGATAACTCAGGGGCGAAGATCGGTGACACAGTATGCGGTGGAATTTCGCACGCTCGCCGCCGAGACGAACTGGGGACAAGAGCCACTCGTCTCCATCTTCTAGCAAGGTCTCTCGGAGTCCATCAAGGACGAGCTTGCTCGGCAACCCAGGCCAGACCAATTGGAGGCGCTCATCGACTTGGGCGTACGCATTGATCAACGCATCCAGGTACGACGCTCGGAGCGTCAGCATGCCCGGCCACTAACCTTCCAAACACCCTTCCCCAACTCTCCTCTGGTTCCTAGACCGCCTCCTTCGCAGCAGCTGGCACTGGAGCCTCATGAGCCAATGCAATTAGGGGTGCAACAGATCCGGAATCCACTACGACAACACCGCTACGCCGGCGGACTCTGTTTCTACTGTGGATCCCCTGAACATCTGGTCCGTGTACGCCCTTTGCGTCCGGGAAATGGAAACAATCAGTGAGTATGGAGGGGCTCTCACTGGGTGTTATCTCTTCTCGTCCCCTCCCCAAGGAGGCACTGCCTAAGAAACTTACGATTCCTATTTCTCTCGCAGGTGCTGATTTTCGCACATCTACTGCTGCCTTTATCGAGTCCGGTGCTGGTGGAAACTTTGTAGACCTCGATTTTGCCAAACAGAACCGGATACCTTTGGTGAAGAAGGCCCAACCTATTGCCTTGGTTGGGAGTGACGGACGTTCGCTGTCTCCAGCCTTTATCTCGCTACAGACCGTACCTCTCCTCCTATTTACCTACTCCCACAGCGAGACCCTGGTCCTTGACGCCATCCAGGCCCCAGGTACTCCGGTAACCCTCGGCCTACCTTGGTTGCAGAAGAACAACCCTCCAATTGACTGGGTCTCACCTACCCCCATCACCTGGAAACTGAGGTCAGGGAAGTATCCCAAACTCTTGGCTAACACAATGACTCAGGACTCCATTCTTCCCCCTGTGTACCACACTTTCCGCGAGGTCTTTAACAAGGTCCGCTCTCAACAATTGCCTCCTCATCGGTCCTACGATTGCCCCATCGATTTGGTCCCAGGATACACCTTGCCCAAGTCCAAGACTTACCCATTGTCGATACCTGAGTCTCAAGCCATGGAAGACTACATAAAGGAGAATCTTGAGAAAGGATTCATACGGCCCTCCAGTTCCCCGGCGGGAGCAGGGTTCTTCTTCGTGAAGAAAAAGGATGGTACTCTGAGGCCATGTATTGATTACCGGGGCTTGAACGGTATCACCATCAAGAACCGCTATCCTCTCCCCTTGATCACGGAACTCTTCGATAAACTGCGTGGGGCTAAGATTTTTTCCAAATTGGATCTCCGTGGGGCTTACAACTTGGCCCGCATCAGGCAGGGCGACGAGTGGAAGATGGCCTTCAACACCCGCTGTGGGCATTATGAGTACCTCGTCATGCCTTTTGGTTTATGTAACGCCCCGGCTGTCTTTCAGGACTTTATTAATGACGTATTTTGTGAGGTGCTTAACATTTTTGTTATTGTCTATTTAGATGACATTTTGATCTTCTCCAAAAATCTCCAGGATCACATTCGTCACACCTCGTACGTCCTCTCACGTCTACTCAAACATCACCTGTACGCCAAACTAGAGAAGTGTACCTTCCATCAATGCTCTACCCAATTTCTGGGCTACATTATTTCGGACGAAAGCTTTTTGATGGATCCAGGTAAACTCCAGGCAGTTATGGAATGGCCCAGACCAGAAACTCTCAAGGCTATCCAGCGCTTTTTAGGATTTGCGAACTACTATCGGAAGTTCATTTGTAATGTCTCCACTCTAGTGGCCCCCATCATGGCGTTGACTAGGAAAGGGGCTGACCCTTCTGCCTGGTCTGCCGAAGCTATCTCCGCCTTCCAGCCCCTTAAAGAGGCATTCGTCACGGCACTGATCCTGCGCCACCACAACACGGATCTTCCCTTCGTAATAGAAGTTGACGCATCGGACTGCGGTGCAGGGGCTGTACTATTACAGAGGTTCTCACCCCAGGATAAACTTCACCCTTGTGCGTATTTCTCCAAGAAATTCTCCTCTGCCGAGAGGAATTACGACGTCGGCAACAGAGAGTTATTGGCCGTTAAAATGGCACTACAAGAGTGGAGACAGCTGTTGGAAGGGTCAAGGGAGCCATTTTCTATCTTAACGGACCACAAAAATTTACTGTACATCGAAGGAGCACGTCGCTTCGGTCCTCAACAAGCTCGCTTGGCTCTCTTCTTCTCTCGCTTCAACTATCACCTATCCTATATCCCGAGAACGAAGAACGTGAAGGCAAATGCGTTGTCCAGACAATACTCCTCAGAAGACAGGCCTGAGGCAACTTTGGAACCTATCCTACCTCCCGAAAGAATTTTGGCTACTTCCACCTTCAAATCGCTAGACAAGATCAAAAGGGACCAGCAACAGATCCCTTCAAACACAGCGATCCCCTCTAACAGGCTCTTCGTTTCGCCCAGATTCATTCCAGAGGTCCTAGATTGGGGACACTCTTCTAAACCCGCAGGTCACCCGGGCTTCAGAAGGACGTTAGACTTAATTCGTCGGAACTTTTGGTGGCCCAGTATGTCTAAAGACATTGCGGAATACACTCGCGCTTGTCCTGTATTCTCCCAGAACAAGACACTTCCACAGAGACCTCAGGGACTTCTCCTCCCATTGCCAGTGCCTGCTCGTCCATTGTCCCATATCTCCATGGATTTCATAGTCGACCTCCCTAGGTCTAGGGGCTTCAACACCATTTTAGTTGTCGTAGACAGGTTTTCGAAGTTGGCCCACTTCATCCCCTTCATGGGACTGCCCTCCTCTCCCGCCCTAGCAGACATTTTCTCCGAGCATATCTTTAGGATCCATGGCATTCCGTCTTCCATTGTCACTGACAGAGGATCCCAGTTCGTCTCCAAGTTCTGGAGGACCTTCACTAAAAGACTGGGAATTGTCTCTTCCTTCTCCTCTGCATACCACCCCCAGTCCAATGGACAGACAGAGAGAACTAACCAGTCACTGGAGAAATACCTCAGATGTTTCATCTCCGATTCCCAGGATGATTGGTCCCAACTCCTCCCGTGGGCAGAGTACGCGGTCAATTTGGCCCGAAGTGAATCCACCCGAGAATCTCCATTTTTTGTCAATTATGGGTTTCACCCTCCCTGCCTACCTATTTCCAATGTTGCTTCTGGGGTACCGGCGGTAGACGAATGGATTTCCACTCTCCAAGACATTTGGTCCAAGGTACAAAAGTCTCTCCACAAGGCCGCCGATACTGCTAGACTTCAGGCCAATCGCCACCGTCGGCCGGCACCCAACTACAAGCCAGGGGATTTAGTATGGCTCTCGTCAAGAAACATCCGCTTGAGAGTCCCTTCCCCTAAACTGGCTCCTAGGTTTTTGGGACCCTTTCCCATCGTGGAACAGATTAACCCAGTGGCGTTTCACCTTAAACTACCACCCTCCATGAGGATCCCAGACGTTTTTCATACCTCGCTATTAAAACCCCAGATTGCCAATCGTTTCTTTTCTAAACAGACCAGCAAGCCAGATCCAGTCACGGTACTCAATAACGAGGAATACGAGGTACAAGCCTTACTGGACTCCCGCATCTCAAAGGGGCAGCTTCAGTTTTTGGTCCACTGGAGGGGTTTCGGACCCGAGGAGAGGTCTTGGGTTCCGCTCAAAGACATCCATGCGCCCAGCCTCCTGAAGACTTTAAGGAGGAAATTTCCAGACAAGCCGTTCTTGGATCGTCCTGAGGCCGATACTGAAGAGGGGGGTACTGTTAGGAATGTGAGCACACAGCGCCTCAGGCGGAGCTCACGGCTCTCTCCTTACACTACTCAGACCCTTCCACTACAACCACGCAAGCCCCCTTCAGCTGCATCCCGGAGAGAATCGTTTTGGATATATAGGTTGAGGACGTTACAACCAAGAGGCCTAAATGTCGATTTTGACATTAATGCTTTTTTGGTCTGAGGTTTAGAATATAAATATACTCTCTAATTTCCCAATAATGTCTTTACTGCATGTTAACTTTTTTATATGTCTAATTATTCTATCTTTATTTTTAGATAATTGCTGCCCTGGATTCACCAATATTTAATGTTATGTAGAAGGGGTTAAAATAGGTTAACTGAATAAATTATTCCCCTGCCAGTGTCTATGTAAGTCCTTTTTTATAAACATATTAATTGACTTGCATATGCACTGACATGGTAATAGTGTTATGTAATAATTGTTATTTTATTGTATATTATATGCCTGTTATGATAATATCTTATTGTCAATTGTTTATATTTAATGTATTATTTTGTGCCATCATCATCATAATTATTGACATTATAACTGTAATTTTGATAGTTATTAATTTTCAATAATTACTGTGCTTTGTGGCATTAAAATGCAACTTGTAGCTGTGTAACAACATATCTGTTTGGATTTTGTAGGTCTCTAAGCATTGATATGTTTATGATGCGTTGCGTGACGTCATGCGTAATGGCGTCACATGCAACGCTCCGCAAATTCAACTTACTATAGAGGGTTGTGTTTATATTATTATGTGCCCAATGCCTGTGTAAAAACAACTCTATGTCAAAACCTTATAAAGTTTTGAGTTGTTGATTGTTGATATGCGTGGTGACGCATCGCGTGACGCAGTGAGAGACGTGACGAGATGACGTCACAGGCGAAGTTCTACAAGCCAACCCTAATATGGTGGAGTTATATGCCCAATGTAGGGCTGTATAAAAGATTGTATACCAGGACTTTGTAAAGTTTTGAAAAACTGAATATGCTAATATATGCGTGATGACGCGTCACATGACGCGTTACGTGATGTCGGACGTGATGACATCTCACGTCACGCATCGCAATTTGAAAATTAATGCGGTGGGTTATTTAAGGGAGGGAAACAGTGCAGGCTGTGAGATTTTCCCCTGAGGAAGACTTTTAAAGTGGAAACGCGTTTTGGGTGAATCATTGACTACAGAGTGGCACTTTGTTGGTGACATCCAGAGTGGAAGACGACTTCATTCAGCTCAGTGTATGCTGTGACAGCCGCGGAGCAGATGCTGTTGCTGTGAATACAACTGTTTGTCCATATGACCCAGGTTGGTCTGAATGCTCACAACAAAGGCACTTATGTACACTACCGACACGTTTAATTCGAGCACGGCTAGCACCGCAAGCCGGGGGATGCCCCGGCGTGCTAGCCGCACTCCCTCAGCGTGCCGCGCATCACCGATCATCGGGTGCCTGCGCCCCCTGCATGCGCATCCAGGGCTCCCCGAGGGATGTGGGGGACGGCGGCAGGGGGTTCCGGGGGACCCGGCGGACCCGGCAGCGGGAGGGAGAGCGCCCCGATCGGAGGGCGCTCTTCCGCTGCTTCGGCGCGCGCCCGGCACCCTCCGGCGCGCGCCAGGTTACTGCTGCGGCCGAGAACGGGCAAATGCTCGAATAAACTTGGCCGCAGCAGTAAGTGGAATACTTTGTGTTTTTAATATTAAAAGCAGTACAATACTATTTTGCTTTTTCCTTTTTTTGTATATGGATTTCCCTTCCTTTTCTATGGATCTGGAGTACCCATCTGGAAACATAAGTTGGTAACTTCTAATAACCACAACGCCTTACTATCACGTTGTACACGTGAGTGCAAATTTTATAGAGCTTTCAACATTGATTTCATTTGTTGGGGTTGACAATATTGCACTATTTTGTGTCTCTACTTTCTTTCCATGTCCTGATGTGATTTGTGCACCTGTTTCTTCTTCGATTACAGACTACTGGGCTGTTGATTTGAATGTAACCCAGTTATGTTTTTATGATTCAAAGTGTTTCTTTGTACAGTACTTTTGTATATATACCACTCATGACGGATACTTATTATCATTGTGTATTAGTGTGTTAAGTATTTTCCTTCTAGGCAATCATGGGCCTTTGTTTAAATACTCATCTCCATAGCCGGCCATCCTTATAGTTAACTATATGTCTCAACTACTGTAGTGTCATTAACCCTCATAGATTATATTTACATTGAGAACATCATTACATTATTTGAGATTTCACAGTGGCTTTTCATATTATGATTAATGTTAATGTTCCAGGCCATTGGTACAGTATCAGTTTTTATCATTATAGTATCAGATTTCATTATCTTGATTGCATTTTTGATGCAATACTTTCAATATACATCTATACATTGATATGTTTTTTTTAATATACTTCTGAGTATCATGGTTCTGTGCATTCATTATTTTTACCTTTATATGTTTTTGCATTATATTCTATTATGGTTTCTTACTATAATCAGTACTTAGTGTATTGTTTGATTATACAATCAATTTCACCTGATTGTGTTTTTTTAATTGTTTTGCACCTATATAGAGTGCTTGTTAACCTCATTTTGTTACTCCTTGAGAAAGACCAGTTGTTGGTTGTGTGAAAGCGTACTGCACCGACACACTTTATTCGAGCAAATACCCGGTATGTACCTGGCAGATACCTGGAATGCGCCACTCCTCACCTCTGACAAGCCCCGTTGCATTTGCCTTCCAAGCCTGGGTTCATGCCTGGCTGATGGGCGGCTGATCTGTTAAATGATAATGATTAGGATTTAATAGGCTGCAATGCTTCGCGTGTCTACCAGATGGCATAAATTCATGAATTTTAATGCAGTATATATATATATACTGTGCAGTATTGCAGCCAGCGGGAATAAAATGCTTCAATCCCTGCTTTGAAAATAACCCAATGCACTCGGGCAGAAAACAGTCACAAACCTCAATACACCCGGGTATACCCGAATTCGTGGGACTAGCCAAGCTCGAATAAAGTGTGTCGCCAGTGTAGAAATAAAATCAATGAGTCAAGGGTTCAAAGTAACAAGTGAGTTTATCAATACCATGGTACAAGTGAGAGAGAATTCAAATTTGAACTCATGCCTCTAAAGAAATATTGCTTAGTATCACATTTTTATACATTTCACAATGAGTAATACGCCCTTTAAGGGGGCTGGCTTAGAGATAAAAAAAATATATGATGACTTATACAAAAATACATATTGATTGATACATAATTATGCTTTACATTGCCATATTCTTATCCTATAATTTACCATAATGTGTGCCTCTTGACCTTGTGACATATAGGAGTTACTGTGTCCAGCCCTGTGTGTACTGTAGCTGTCAGAAAACAGAACCTAAGGTCAGCAGAAATATCTAAGACAGGAAAAACCTCTTACAATTGCATTTCAATTCTTGCATGCCTCGTAGGAATTACACAAGGGCTATAGTTACATCTAGAAGCGATACACAGCAGAATCAAACATTCACAGATCATACACGAATAAAACAGATAAGCATACATACAAGCAAACACTCAGAAAATGGCGGTTAGGCCAAAAATGGAGGTGATGATAGCCACACACATTATCTCAGTCTTCACAGTCCTCTCTTTTTATTCTTAAAACATAGGGCCTCATGCAGTAAGCCCCGATAAAATCTCTTCGGCTAGTGTTGCCGATAGGCCTTTTTTTGGCGATTTGCCCTCGCAGTATTCAGTAAGGGCCGAATCCATGCCGATCCCTGCCGAATCATTGCGAAAGCAAAACTGCCGATGAGTCTTTGCTGATACAGCCTGGCTCCCGATAAGCCTTCCGATAGGCCGTTTCTGCCGATAGGTGTTTGCAGCAGAGAGAGACAAGCCGCTCTCTCAGCGCAAACATCGGCAAAAAATAAAGTATTTATAAACAACTTTTGCTCATATTGTACATGTCCAGGGGGTCTCCGGAGCTGAACCGCATAGGTTTTAGGTCCGGGGACCCCCTGCTTCCCGAGATACAGGCCCCTTTATGAGGTGCCGGTAACCCTCTGCATTTAAAGGTCCTGATCACATGACCGCGGAATGTAAACAAATCAGAGGGATACGGGCACCCCTTAAAGGGGCCTGTATCTCAGGAAGCAGGGGGTCCCTGGACCTAAAACCAAAGCGCTTCAGCTCCGGAGACCCTCTGCACATCTACACTATCAGTAAAACACACATATCAGTAAACACTCGTTCATTACCTTTGCGGTTATGTGCTACGGTAACGAAGCAGCATGAATGTATTTTTAATAATAGTGTACAGTGAGCAGGGGGTCCCCTGAGCTGAACCAAGTTGCTTTGTGGACCAAGGACCCCCTGCTTCCCGAGTTACAGGCCCCGGAATGTGTCAACGGGTGGAAGTGTCGCCGCCATCTTTATAGCACCCCATTCGCGCCGTGTCCGCTATAAATATAGCGGCGACACTGGCACCGGTGCCCCAAACCGGGGCCTGTAACTCGGGAAGCAGGGGGTCTCAGAGCCACAAATCAATGCGGTTCAGTTCAGGGGACCCCCTGCTTCCGCACAATATTATTAAAAATACATAAATGCTGCTTCCTTTACCATAGCGGATAGCCGCTAAGGCAATGAAGGGGTTAAGGCAGAATAGCATGTTTATTGGGGACATTTGCCTCCAATAAACATAGCAATAAACAACATACACCCACTGTGTATTTGAAATACATAAACAACAATAAATACATTAAATACATATAGTACTCACCACCCATTTCCGGCTGCCACGATGAAGGCCATCCTCCTCTTCATCCTGCTCATGCCCCCTCCGCTGCTGCAAAACAGACACAAAAATTAAAACATCCAATGTAATGTCCCCTAACCCCTTAATCACCATAGCGGTTATTAACCGCTAGAGTTATTAAGGGGTTAACCCACCCTCACCCACCACTTGGGACACCTACATACCCTCCCCCACTAACCCCCCACACCGTGAGGCCTAACCACCCTCACCCACTACCCACAAGGGAGGCCTACCCACATACCGTTGGGGAAGCCCCCCCCACCCCCAGTACCCACAATAAAAACAATACAGTGACACACAATAAACATCATTATATTTATTAAACACATTACCCACCCCCTGTGCCCCTCCATAAATACAAGATTTATCCTTTTACAAACAGGGTTCATAACACAGCCCCACGCGAGTCCCCGGTGGGCTGGCGGGGCACCTGACAGACATACAGGGTACCAGCAGCTCATTTCAAACAGGTTCTGCAGGCCTGTTGGTGGGTCCCGCCAAGCGCCATGGCCCCCAGGTGGTCTCCTTGGGTCACCGTGGGCCACAATTGGGTCCCCACGGTAGGCCCAAGGATTTCTGGGAGCCCTGGGTCAGACCCACAGGTGTCTGCGGGACCTCGGGTGGTTCCCATGGGGGTCTGGGGAACTCACGAGTGCTCACTATGGGTCCGCGGTGCCCCCACGGATGTGGGACCACCGCTTCATCCCCGCACCTATGGGTCGGCGGTTCCCCCACAGATGTGAGGCCACCGCTTTATCCCCGCAGGTGTCACCCGTGGAACCACCAGCCTGATACCCGTGAGATAACCGAGGAGACCACAGGTGGTCTCCAGAAGTCTCACGCAGAACCACGGAACAAACCCTGAATGTAAAAAAAATAAACCTGGCCTATACATTCAATACATACACCCCCCCCCCCCGCCCAACACCTACAGTATAATAATGTGCAAAATAACTATTATCCAGATAGGGATAATAGATTATTTGCCCATTATTAAAAACATTAACTAGCATATTCAAATAAATAAAGTACTACTGACCTCATCAATAAGAAGCCCCCGTCACCAGCAACATCCTGGTCTTTCGTTGCCCACAAAATACATAGCCAATACAAAGCCAATACATTGCAATTACATTCAGATATCAATTAACCCCTAAACACCTTATCGGATAATAACCGCAAAGGTAATTAAGGGGTTAAGCCACACTGGCCCGATACCCACCTTTCACCCATGAATTTGTACAGTGGCTTCATCATGCAAATATATATATATATATATATATATATATATATATATATATATATATATACAGAGAGAGAGAGAGAGAGAGAGATATACACACACACACACACACACATGATGAACCAATATACAAATAAATGTAGAAGGGTTATCAAAAAGATGCTGTACTCCAAATAACACTTCTCCATACAGACACACTACAATAAAATTAATTTCCTTTAATAATCATAACTGAACTTACAATCACAATCATCAACTGCCAAACACATACCTCAAATGCCATTCAACACATAGCATTTACATTGTATATATGATGCATACAATCTATGCACCATATACACTCTGCAAATGAATGTTAACAATAACATTGCAAGCAAAATACAAATATCTCACAACAAGTATACTATTTTAACCAATCCAGTAAACATAAATCAATTAGCATTCATTAATGACATCCCTAAACAATTTACATTCCATCACTAACAATTATACAATTAACTAATTCAAGCCTTTAACATAACAATTTAGCCTGTGAAAAAATATAAGTACCAACAAGAATACAAAATTGGAAACCAAGGCTAACCCTGACCTCAAGTACACCATACAATATCAACAATTACATCTATCTAATTTTAAAATACATTATACGCACATTTATGCATAGCAGCATAGACAAATTAATTTAAAACACATCAAATCAAGCTTTTAAAACAACATCATTTCATACCCTGTATGTATATATCTCTCTAGACATACATACACACATACATACAGTGGCAAGAAATGATATACCACAAATAAATAAATACACATGTTAAAAAAGCATTAAAAAAAATTAACAAGTTCAATTAAATACATTTCTTTAGTTCACTTACCATTACTTGACCCCACCGACTCCCGTTGAACAGCTTACTCACGAACAAAACCACCAGGCACAGGAACCCATCAAATAAAAAACCATAAAAAAATAAACATTAAACTAAAAATCCAAATCAATCCACGGGTCTTCTATTTGTAATCCATCTTCATCTGTATTTTTCTTTCTTCTATCTTCTTCCGGGGTCTTCTTCCCGTCTTCGGCCACGCCCTTGACTTCTTTCGTCTGTAGGAGGTCCTTCCTCCTCGGCGGCTGGCTTCAAAATGAGACGACATAGGCTTTTAAAGGCCTATGACGTCACATTTTCATCATGGTTCCCACGGTCCTGATTGGGCCGTGAAAACCATGTGTTTTGGCCGATAAAAATAAAAAAGATGACGTCACTTAAAGGCAATGAAAGCACAGCCAATCAGAATGGCTTTGCTTCAATTGCCTTTAAGATGACGTCATGAAAAGAAACGTGGCCGTCCTCACATGGTACGGTAGCCAATCAGAGCATGGGAACTCCATCCCTACTCTGATTGGCTCTAGTATACCATGTGACAGAGGCTTGGGGGAGAACGGATGTGACGTCATTGAAAGCCTGTCACATGGTACTAGAGCCAATCAGAGTAGGGATAGACTTCCCACGTGGCCGAAGACGGGAAGAAGACCCCGGAAGAAGATAGAAGAAAGAAAAATACAGATGAAGATGGCTATGTATTTTGTGGGCAACGAAAGACCAGGATGTTGCTGGCGACGGGGGCTTCTTATTGATGAGGTCAGTAGTACGTTATTTATTTGAATATGCTAGTTAATGTGTTTAATAATGGGCAAATAATCTATTATCCCTATCTGGATAATAGTTATTTTGCACATTATTGTACTGTAGGTGTTGGGGGGGGGGGTGTATGTATTGAATGTATAGGCCAGGTTTATTTTTTTTTAAATTCAGGGTTTGTTCCGTGGCTCTGCATGAGACCTCTGGAGACCACCTCCTTGGGGCACCGCGGACCCATAGTGAGCACTCGTGAATTCCCCAGACCCCGTGGGAACCACCCGAGGCCCCGCAGACACCTGTGGGTCTGACCCGGGACTCCCAGACATCCTTGGGCCTACCGTGGGGATCCAATTGTGGCCCACGGTGACCCAAGGAGACCACCTGGGGGCCATGGCGCTTGGCGGGACCCACCAACAGGCCTCCAGAACCTGTCTGAAACGAGCTGCTGGTACCCTGTATGTCTGTCAGGTGCCCCGCCAGCCCACCGGGGACTCGCGTGGGGCTGTGTTATGAACCCTTTTTGTAAAAGGATAAATCTTATATTTATTGGGGGGGCACAGGGGGTGGGTAATGTATTTAATAAATATAATGATGTTTATTGTGTGTCACTGTATTGTTTTTATTGTGGGTACTGGGGGTGGGGGGGGAGGGTTCCCCAACGGTATGTGGGTAGGCCTCCCTTGTGGGTAGTGGGTGAGGGTGGTTAGGCCTCACGGGGTGGGGGGTTAGTGTGGGAGGGTATGTAGGCGTCCCGAGTGGTGGGTGAGGGTGGGTTAACCCCTTAATGACTGTAGCAGTTAATAACCGCTATGGTGATTAAGGGGTTAGGGGACATTACATTGGATGTTTTCATTCTTGTGTCTGTTTTGCAGCAGCGGAGGGGGAATGGGCAGGATGAAGAGGAGGATGGCCTTCATTGTGGCAGCCGGACATGGGTGAGTGCTATATGTATTTAATGTATTTATTGCTGTTTATGTATTTAAAATGGGCACATTCACTATTATCCCTTTGTGGATAATAGTAATTGTGGCCATTACTATACTGTATGTGTTAAGGGGGGGCGGGGATTTCTTTATAAGTATGTATGTGTTTAAACATTAATTTGGGGGGGCACATAACTTGTACTGCAGGCCTGCGGGTTACACCCGAGGGCCCCCGCTGGCCTATAGTATCATTGATGTGCATATATGTGTATGTTAGGGGTTGTTGGGGTTTATTCATTTAGATTTCTTTATTTATTTAGTGTTGGGCTGATGTGTGTGATTATTTTTTATTGTGGGTAGTGGGGGTGGGTGAAGGGGGTATTAGCCCCAACGGTGGTTGTTTAGGGCTTGCGGGTGGGTAGCGGGAGGGCTTAACCCCTTCATGACCGTAGCGGTATTAACTGCTACGGTCGTGAAGGGGTTAAGTGCACCCGCAACCCCCCCGCAAGCCCTAAACAAACAACAATGGCCAAATACCCCCTTCACCCACCCCCGCTACCCACAATAAACCTGGCACGGTGGGTTAACCCCTTCATTGCCTTAGCGGTTAGCCGCTAAGGTAATGAAGTGGCCTTTAAATGCATTTTTCCTGCCTCGGATGCATGCCGGGGGCCTCCGGTGTGGGTATCAGCTCCGGAGACCCCCGGAATCAATCACAGACAGGAAAAAGGCCTGATTTTTTCTAAGTGTCGCCCTTGCCGATGCTTCTCCTTCACCAAGTTGCCAACTTTAGTTGGCGGGCTGGATTCCCGATAAACTCTCCATTCTGGAGTGCCGATCAGCACCGAAAAGCTGATCGGGGCTACCTGAATTCCACCGAGTTCAAAAAGTGCCGATAAGTGGCTTATCGACAGCTGGCTGCCGATAATTTTTTATCGGGAAGAAAAGTTGCCGATAATTTCCACTTATCGGCGCTTACTGAATCGGGAGGGCAAAAAATGCCGAAAAAAGCCTTATCGGCGCTTACTGCATAAGGCCCATAGTCTTTTAAGGATAATTCAGATAAAACTCCAGAAACGTCGCGCTGGCCTGTAGGGTCCAAATTTGTATGGCTTTGATAGTTCTGGAAACTCACAGAGCTGCTGGCTATCATATCAGCCAGGTTGGTCTTTCTGCCATCATCTTCATCTGTATTCCATTGAGGAGGACTGACTTTCCTTCTGAGATTGCATCTTCCATAGTGTCGTCTGTGATCAGTGGCATGGCCTGGGTAGAGGGTGTTACGCACCTTTGCAGTATGGATTTACTGCACATGACACAGACATACAAAACAATCAGAACAGCAAACACACAGACAAATCCATTCATCAGTTTCGCCTCTAGGAAACCAACCAATTTGGTCATTCTTAACGGAACACACCACTCATCTCCGCCTTTCCTTAATCTCTCCTGTATCTCTGCGATCTTCTCTAGCTCATGCTCAATCTTACCACTTTTATCTCTAATAAAAACACAACATTGCTCTTTAACTAGGGCCCATATGCTAAAATATAGTCCAGATCCATTCTATTCTGTAGGGCCTTTAATCTAATCTGTACCTGTTCTTGATTAAGTAAGTTAATGGATAAAATTAAGGCCATATCCTCCCTATATATTTTTAGTTCTAGGCTGTAAATATATTTTTACACACACTTCATTAATTGGTGGAGGCACCTGACCATAAATTGATTTGTTGTTCCCAGTGTAAAATCCACCTACAGGAACCTCATTTACCAGTGGAATTCGGTTTAGAAGTTTAGAAAAGTTTCCTGTAAACAAATTCAGATTAACATTTCACTTTTAAAATTCGGCATTAGTGTAAGGTATCACTACTCAAGGGGTTAAATGTAATACTCTCTTACGTCATTGAGGGCCACTAGAGTATGGCAGGGATTCATTGTACAGTATATATTCCCTTGTGACCCATAAACCTGTGCAGCATTGTGCGAGATTGTATGATTGTCTGCAAAATGATGTGACCACAAAACAATAAACATTACAAATATTTCAAAACAGATCATCCCTTGTCATCATCTGGATGGCGTAGGCTGATCTTGCCTAGCGAGGCAAACATCTTAAAAACACACTCTAAAGCATAAAAAATAATAATATTGAGTCCTGAAAAAAGAAATTGTTCGTTTAAGTCCGGGCCTTGATAATATTGAGTCCAGAAAAAACAAATTGTTCGTTTAAGACCAGGCTTTGCCTGAAGTTTTAATTCCTCGATGGTTAAATGTTCTAGGATTATTGTGCCTAGATACACTAACTGTTGGTCAAAAACGCTGGCTTGATGATTCTTTGTCTTTGTTAACTGTTTACGGTGGTGCCGGCACTTTTTTCTTGCGATGATGCTGCTTTGTATACCCCTTGGTAGACTCAGAGAAAAAAAGGCAGGTGCAAAACAGCGCTAATAATATCAAATGAAATCAAATAAATGTTCAGGCAGCCAGGTGAATGACTGGTAGTACAACCAGTCAAAGTGACAAATAGAAAAAAAGGGGTTAACCGGCGCCAAAAAGGGGTAAATACCAGACCAATGGAAGGTGTAACAGTCCAAATACAGTCCTTGGGATGATGAATTGTGATGACTCTCACCTCAGCAGTGTATATGTGGAAAAAGAAGAAAACAGATAATAGTGCAGTAAATCAACACAGGGGGGGGTGCACAGATACTGACAATACGAAACATACAAGACACACAAACATTAAACACTAGCACGGCCTAAATATTAATAAAAAGCTAATTTATTTGGTGTGGAAGGTGCATAAACCGCATCCGGAGGGTTAAAATTACAACCCTACTCACAAGATGCTGGATGGGTAAAAGCAACGAACTGATGCGTGCAGCTGGGCTCTCAAGATGGCGACCGGAGCACTTGGGCTGGCGTCTACACGTGACCGGGATGCAGGACAGATGACTCGGATGACGAGGCCTCTGGGCGGACGTGACGTCTCCTCTGCTGTAATTTCACCACCGGCTCACAGGACTCCAGTCCTCCAGTCCTCCTCAACAGCCGCAATGCCGCCGCACCTCGGTTTAAGCACTTTTGGAGACTGCAGATTTCTCCTTTGGAACTGCAGACTTCACCACAACCTGGAACACTCTAAAAACTCGAAACTTCCCGACGCGTTTCGTACGCATGCGCGTACTTCTTCAAGAGGATGTCCCCTTTTTCTTTTTCCATGCAGAATTAATGCATTCATTCCTAAAAAACTACTTTAACATTCTTAAATTGAAGCCATTTCTTCCTAGGTTAATAATTAACTTCCATGTCTCACAGACATGCAAGTCCTGTGACCTTTCAGTGAAAAAGGGTGAGGGAAGGGAGATGAGGAAAAGGGGGGTCCACTAATGCTGCAGCTATTTTCAAAACAGAGCCTGATATGTTTCACTTTCCTTCTTATTTAATATATTCTGTGCCACTAAATATCCATTTTTAAAACATTTTATTGCCATAAAGTCCACACATAATTTCAAGGGACGTACCCTTCGCCGGCGACTGAGAATGTAGGTTCCCCATAATTCTCCTGTATTACACCGATCAACGCCAGTCGATCGTGTACCAATAAGGTGCCCACTACTTGGTAGAATATAGAGTTAAGAACCAGTGGTATTAAAAAAAAATAGTCACCTGTTGTTCCTTAACAAACTTTTCTTTATCCAAGTTTTTTGAGACTTTCCACCTTATAACTGCAGTATTATACCTTCTGAGCCCTGAATTGGCCTGCCATTTAGAATAAGGTATAATCTGTCCTATCCCCAATCAACGCCAGTCGATCGGATACCAATAAGGTGCCTCAACACTTGGTATAATATAAGTAGAATATAGAGTTAAGGAGCAGTGGCACTAAAAAAAAATTGTCACCTGTGGCTCCTTAACAACAATTCTCTCAACAAGTTTAGGGGACTTATCACCTTATTAACTATTACACCTTCTAAGCCCTGAATTGGCCTGCCATTTAGCATAAGGTGTACCCTGAGTTTATGGCAATAATATAAAACAACAACAACAATACCTGATCAGTATAATATTGATAAACTCACATGATACAGGGTGTCCCGTCACTCAGGTAGGTTGCCCATAAAGAAGAAACTGTCAACAGATTACTCAAACATTTAATCTAACGGCTTTTTCTGTTAAAAAGGATAAAGCCATACCTTATTCCAAGTGTGCACGTTTGAATAATGTAGGCAGCTGCTCCGTCTGTGGTCTCCTGGTCGTGAGGTGTTGGGTCCCTATTCAAGAAGCGCCATCTGTGAAAGCGTAGAAATAAAATCAATGAGTCAAGGGTTCAAAGTAACAAGTGAGTTTATCAATACCATGGTACAAGTGAGAGAGAATTCAAATTTGAACTCATGCCTCTAAAGAAATATTGCTTAGTATCACATTTTTATACATTTCAAAATGAGTAATACACCCTTTAAGGGGGCTGGCTTAGAGATAAAAAATATATGATGGCTTATACAAAAATACATATTGATTGATACATAAATATGCTTTACATTGCTATATTCTTATCCTGTAATTTACCATAATGTGGGCCTCTTGACCTTGTGACATATAGGAGTTACTGTGTCCAGCCCTGTGTGTACTGTAGCTGTCAGATAACAGAACCTAAGGTCAGCAGAAATATCTAAGACAGGAAAAACCTCTTACGATTGCATTTTCAATTCTTGCATGCCTCGTAGGAATTACACAAGGGCTATAGTTACATCTAGAAGCGATACACAGCAGAATCAAACATTCACAGATCATACACGAATAAAACAGACATACATACAAGCAAACACTCAGAAAATGGCGGTTAGGCCAAAAATGGAGGTGATGATAGCCACACACATTATCTCTGTTTTCACAGTTGAAACGCGTGGGAGGTTTATTACTGTCTACGTTTGCATGCTGCAATTAAGTTTTTTCACATTTTTCTACACTGAGACCACGATTTTTCATTTTGATTTACAAGTGATCTGGATCGATTTGGGAGTGCCCTGGAGCCCCTGTTTCTTTCTGTGCCTGCATTTGGTCTTTGGAGGTACCTGTTTGGGGGGAGAGGGAGGAGCTTACACTGTGGATGTGCAGTGCCACTGATTGCGGGAGATGGTAGCGGAAGTACGGAGTGGAGCACACGTGGAGCAGTGAGAGGTGGTTTCCCCATTGCCTGACCCGCCGCAGGAGCTCAGAACGGAGCACACTTTGAGCAGTGAGAGGTGGTTTCTCTATTGCCTGACCCGCCGCGGGAGCTCTGAGTGGAGTATACATCAAGCGGTGAGATGTACTATCAACCCGTGAGTACATTTTATACCATCAGGATCACTGCACTTTATCTCTGTGAGGGAGGAGGACACGAGAGGGTATCAACGGAGGGTCTAGAAGACTTACACTGTCCTCCTTTTCCCTACCCCACCTAATCTGGATCGATTTGGGAGTGCCCTGGAGCCTGTCTCTTTCTAAGTTAATGAAGTTGCCAGTAAATGCATTTTTCCTGCATTGGATGCATGCTGGTGGTCTCCGGGAGTGATATTAATGGGTATCAGCTCCGGAGACCCCGGAATCAATCCGAGGTAGGAAAAAGGCCTGAGTTTTTCTAAGCCCCGTCTTGGAACTTCTCACCGCTCATCCCCACCAACTTGCCAACTTGTTTTGCCAAGGCCATTTGGAGAGAATTTCTCCATTCTATAGAGGCAATCAGCTGCGAGAAGCTGATCGGGCTACTAGAATACAGCGATTTGGAAAACCTGGCGATGAGCAGCGATTAGTGGCCTATCGCAAAGCGGTCGGATTTTTTTTCCGCCCAAAAAAAACGGCTATATTTCCTCTTAGTCGCCAGCATCTCAGGGTTTACTGAATAGCAGTAGGCTTTTTGGTGAGAAGCTGATGATAAGGGGCTTATCGTTGCTTACAACATAGGCCCCATAGTAGGATCCCGTACATGTGCAAGCGCTGTCACCCAACAGATAAGGCCCACCCTAGGCTCCCAGTGTTGCGGGAGGGTGTTAACCAAGCCAATAATAAAGGTATTATGTCCGACTGGTTAACCCTAATCCCTGTTGGGACTGAAGGGGTTAAACTGTATTGCCCCCATCATAACATGTTTTCCCCTACACTACCTATATTGTGCCTATTTTGTAGCTAAAGAAGCTAGCTGCTGTTGAATGAATTAAAATGTGGTAACTGTGTTTGTGACACAAGGGGGAGCCGCCAGCGCTGAACTAAGCGCTGAGTGAAGAAGCGTGCCTATGAATGGGTGACCGCTTTGAAGTATAGGGATCACTTCCAAAGCCGTAGACCTCTAAACCGCAAAGTCAATTGGATAAGTGGTTTGCGGTCTAGCTGAAGTGCCGTCTTATCAAAATGTATCCACCGGGCTCGTTAACCACTTAAGCTGGAATTGTTAGCGCATGTCTGCAGATCAAAGCCAGCATGGATACATTGTATGCTGGCTTGTAACCCAGACCGATTATAGGTCAACCCTCAACCCACATCAGAGCGCCCGTTCAATTAAGTGGATAACTCGCATTAGCACAGAGCTAGCACTCTAGTTTTTGGAGTGCAGCTAGGTAAAATGAAACCATAAACATACATATAAGGTTTATAATTGTTGCACAAGCAGAACATACTTTTATAAATAAACTGTATTGTCTTGGTGTTTTAAAGTGTACAAGCAGGAACCCTTTCCTGCCAGAACGGCAATGCACATGCCCATATGTTATGGAAGAATGAGCTGAGGGTTTTTTAATCTCTGTCCTTCAAATGGCACCCTGCCGAGTTGGGGCCCCTGTGTCTCGGGAAGTCCGGAGTTGAAAAGCCTCAGAGATCCTAGGTGTTAGGTTATCCGGGATGTTTGTACGTATCAAATACCGGTGAGAAGTATGGGCACGTCACACTTGGTAGCCAAACCCCAGACTTACTGTTGCCAGGTAAGAGGTTGGGCCCGGTATGCTGAGTAGCTCAGTTGTGAGGTTAGCACATGCTCTGTGCAAACCGTGTAGCAAATTCTGCCCTCTTTGTAAGGTACTGGCAAGTCGGGATAGGTGGGGAAAATTATTCCCACAAGAGGATTGGGTGTATATGTTAGGTATAGAACCCTTAACCCTATAAAAATGCCTGCAGCCCAGTCCAAGTCAGATTCACCTGATCCATCTAAGATTCTTCTCAGATTTTACCAAGAAGCGTCCAAGTACAGCGTCAACGGTTCTGGAGTTCACCATCGTAACCAAGGATTGCACCCCTCTTCCAGAATTCATTTGAGTTTAGGATTCCCAAACGAATCCTGTGAGACCTTATGAAACATTTCCTTTTGGCGGAGATTGCGGGCTGGCAAGTTGCGGCCCTAGCCAAGCACTGTCGCAGGACTCAAACCACGCACCCACTTGCATACGTGCAGGGGTGCCCAGAGACTTTGATTCATTCTGTGGACATTTTATTTCGTTTCCCCGTCTCAGTAAGTGTATATTGACTATAATTGTGAAGTATTGTGTGTTTGTCTTAAAAGTAAATAAATTACCATTTATTTTACTCATTGTGTGCTCAGTCCAGAATCCCGGTATTATTTGTTGATAAGCCCTGGTCTACCATGACACCCAGCAGCGGAGACCAAGGCCTCCTGTGAGCCGCAGGTAACGTACCACATACACAGTAGTTGCCATATCTTGCAGGGGGTGGGGGAAAGTGTGCTACACAAGATTTGAGTTGGCTAAGGAAACTTGTTTTGGTATAGTAATCACTCAATTGGAAGTCAACACATTTTTCCATACTTTGGATAGGAGAAGAGGAGTACTTAAATGCATTAGGAAGTGCGTATAGCATTACTGCCACCAGAGAAGAAATGTACTATACTGCTGCGGCTCATCTTATTCTAACACATCGCCGTTTTTTTCCCTGGCTTTTTCCTGGAATGCGACGCACTTCACCGGGAGCATGCCGCATTCATTTTGTGTTCTCAGCCACGGGTCATGCGCGGGTCATGCGCGGTTGACGCGCAGTTGATGCGTTTATTGAGAATGGTTCGGATTTAATAGGTTGCAAATCTTCGCGTGCCCGCCAGATGGCAGATATTCATGAATTGTAATGCGCATGCGCTTCAGTAATGTGTCGACTTGCAGGTGTTTCATTTTAAAAAGATACCACAGTGTGCTATTGTAAATTGCCCTTGAGACTGAAGGAAGAGGTTGCAATAATGTATCAATTTAGGTTTTTCATATTAAAGAAAGACAAAGACCAGTTTCTGTTACAGTATTCTCCAGAGAGCCTCCGCCATGAGTGTTCAAGTGCAGCCCGCTTTCCAAAAACCCGACAGAAGTTACACGTATTTGATACAGCAGCGGCAGCTTTTATTCTTACAAATCACCGGCTTTTACCTGGCATGTTCCTGGAATGCCACGCTGTTCACCTGGAGCATGCCGCGCTCCTTTTGCCTTCCCAGCCAGGCGCATGCCCTGCTGACGTGCGGTTGATGTGTTAATTGATAATGGTTCAGGATTTACTAGGCTGCAATGCTTCGCGTGTCCGCCAGATGGCATAAATTCATGAATTGTAATGCAGTATATATATGTAATGACGAAGCCGAAAGGAGAAACGCGTAGGGCGTGGTTTTTGGAGTAGTAAGAGTGTACACAGGACATTGGGGAGACTAGCCAGTATTTTCCAGCTATCTGGCAGTGACTTTTACCGTTGTACCTGTTCGGTACAAGTCTGTAATCATTGGGAGAAGGACGCAGACACACACAGCGACCGGGAGACTTGGAGACGCAATCTCGCGAGAAGACGTGACGTCATCACGCCGCCGCGTGCAGGCGGACAGCCAGGGAGGAGAGGAGCAGTGAATGAAGCGGGGGGATCTGCAAACCAGCATACCGGTTAGCGATCGAGGGGAAAAATGCAACAACACACCCCTGGAGTAGCGTGAGTACCACCAGCACATTAGGTGCAGCTACAGATACAAGGCCCCCAACCACGGGGTTTTTTTTGCAACAACTGCAATAGTACCCCGCTCTAAGAGGCTCTGGACATTATTGGGAGTGACTAAACGAGAGACTCCATACCCCTGGAAGTTTGGCAAGACCATTACATATGGTTATAAGGACATTGTGTAAGGAGTTTACTGGAGCTTTGTATAAGTCCACGGATACTTACCCCTGATGAGTGAGAGAAGCTCTAAATTCTCAAACGCTTTTACCCAAACTCACAAAGTGTGAGTATTTTACTTATTGTCTTTTTATTAAATTTTATAATAAACTGTGTTACACTATGTACTGCACCGACACACTTTATTCGAGCAAATACCCGGTATGTACCTGGCAGATACCTGGAATGCGCCGCTCCTCACCTCTGACAAGCCCCGTTGCATTTGCCTTCCCAGCCTGGGTTCATGCCTGGCTGACGGGCGGCTGATCTGTTAAATGATAATGATTAGGATTTAATAGGCTGCAATGCTTCGCGTGTCTACCAGATGGCATAAATTCATGAATTGTAATGCAGTATATATATATGTACTGTGCAGTATTGCAGCCAGCGGGAATAAAATGCTTCAATCCCTGCCGGAAAATAACTCAATGCACTCGGGCAGAAAACAGTCACAAACCTCAATACACCCGGGTATACCCGAATTCGTGGGACTAGCCGAGCTCGAATAAAGTGTGTCGCCAGTGTATGTGTCCCACTTCTCTTCCTATATGTGACATTTCATACGAGGATACGGTGCCAGTAGATGAGTTGCTGCTGGCGGTTCCAGATCATCATTCATTGTTCCTGATCCCAGAGTGGATACAAGGCTTGATTTTATTCTACCTGCTGTAAGTGCATATTGTACCTTCTGGGAGACTAATTATCTGAACGTATTACCTTATGTTTGTTTTTCTTGTTTTCACTTGCGCCTAGGTCATTCTTGTTTGGATATCCCTCTATACCAGCCCGTGGAGCGGTAGACCTTCTGGCTGCAGACTTAATCAGGGAAAGTTAGATTGTGAGGTAGTATACCCTCCTATATATGTGGTAAATATCATTATCAGTCTTATTGTGATTGCGCTCATTGTAGTTCTCTGTTTTTATATATATATATGTATATATATATATATATCTATATATATATATATATACTGTATAACAACAACCCCTATAACCCCTAACATACAGTACTGTACACATACAGTACTGTATATGCACATCAATGATACTATAGGCCGGCGGGGGCGAGATGTGTTTGCAGAAGAGAGAGATCCGCTGCTCTCTCTGCGCAAACATCGGCACATTAAAAATTATTTAAAATACATTTTTATTCATAGTGTAGATGTGCAGGGGGTCTCCGGAGCTGAACCGCGTTGGTTTCAGGTCCGGGGACCCCCTGCTTCCCGAGATACAGCCCCCTTTATGAGGTGCCGGTATCCCTCTGCATTTAAAGGTCCCGATCACGTGACCGCGGCATGTAAACAAAGCAGAGGGATACCGGCACCCCCTAAAGGGCCCTGTATCTCGGGGAACAGGGGGTCCCCAGACCTAAAATCGAAACGTTTCTGCTCCGGAGACCCTCTGCACATGTACAATAAACACTCATTCCTTACCTTAGCGGCTATGTGCTATGGTAACGAAGCAGCATTTCTTTTTTTAATAATATTGTACAGTGAGCAGGGGGTTCCATGAGCCAGAAATTAATGCTCAAGGGACCCCCTGCTCCTGCACAATATTAATAAAATACAGAAATGCTGCTTCATTAACATAGCTGATAGCCGCTAAGGCAATGAAGGGGTTACCCCACCGTGCCCGCTTTATTGTGGGTAGCGGGGGAGGGTGAAGGGGGTATTTGGCCCTTGGTGTGAGTTTAGGACTTGCGGGGGGGTTGTGGGTGCACTTAACCCCTTCACGGCCGTAGCAGTTAATACCGCTACGGTCATGAAGGGGTTAACCCCTCCCGCTACCCCCCCGCAAGCCCTAAACAACCATCGTTGGGGCTAATACCCCCTTTACCCACCCCCGCTACCCAAAATAAAAAAATTCACACACAGCAGCAGCACAAAAAATAAATAAATAAATCTAAATAAATAAATAAATACATGAATATAAATAAATACATTTAAAATACATTTTTATTCATAGTGCAGATGTGCAAGGGATCTCCGCAGCTGAACCGCGTTGGTTTCAGGTCCGGGGACCCCCTGCTCCCCGAGATACAGCCCCCTTTATGAGGTGCCGGTATCCCTCTGCATTTAAAGGTCCCGATCACGTGACCGCGGCATGTAAACCAAGCAGACGGATACCGGCACCCCCTAAAGGGGCCTGTATCTCGGGGAGCAGGGGGTTCCCAGACCTAAAACCAAAGCGGTTCAGCTCCAGAGACCCCCTGCACATCTACACTATAAATAAAAATGTATTTTAAATGTATTTATTTCTATTCATGTATTTATTTATTTATTTAGATTTATTTATTAATTGTGCTTCTGCTGTGTGTCAATTTTTTTTATTGTGGGTAGTGGGGGTGGGTGAAGGGGGTATTAGCCCCAACGGTGGTTGTTTAGGGCTTGCGTGGGGGTAGCGGGAGCACTTAACCCCTTCACGACCGTAGCGGTATTAACTGCTACGGTCGTGAAGGGGTTAAGTGCACCCGCAACCCCCCGCAAGTCCTAAACTCACACCAAGGGCCAAACACCCCCTTCACCCACCCCGCTATCCACAATAAAAAAATTCACGCACAGCAGCCCCACAATTAATAAATAAATCTAAATAAATAAATAAATACATGAATATAAATAAATATATATGTATATATATACAGTATATACACACAGCATATCTATAATAACAATCCCTATACATATATATATATAAAAATGGTTATTGAGGCAAAAAGTGACACTGTGTGTTCATTTGCATGTCATTTCCCAGAATCCCTTGCTGAAGTGGAAGTGCTGTATGCTGGGTGATAATGGGGAAAGGCAGGGTTGCAGACCTGCCTGAGACATGCAGATGAGCATACAGTTATATTTGCATATTTGCTTTCCTGTGGAGGGTTTTTTTCACTTTTTTTACTCACCATAACTTAACTCAGTATTATGGTTTATATATATATATATATATATATATATATATATATATATATATATATATATATATATATATATATATATATATATATATATATATTTATATACAGGATATACACACACATGATGAACCAATATACAAATAAATGTAGAAGGGTTATCAAAACCATACTGTCCTACAAATAACACTTCTCCATACAGACACACTACATTACAATGAATTTCCTTTAATAATCCTAACTGATCTTACAATCTAAATCATCAAATGCCAATGAAACACCTCACATTCCAATCAATACATTGCATTTACATTGTATAAATGATGCATAAAATCTATGCACCATATACATTCTGCAAATGAATGTGAACAATATCATTGCAAGCTAAATACAAATACAGTACAGTACCTCCAAACAAGTCAACTATTTTAACCAATCAAGTAAACAAAAATCAATATATAAGTACCAACCAGAAAACAAAATTTAAAACCAAAGCTAACCCTTACAATACCAAGGATTACATCTATCTAATTGTAAAAAACATTATACTGTACACACATTGAAGCATTGCAATAAACAACATACAGTACAGTACATCCCCTGTATCTCCCTGCCTTGAGTGTAATCTGTGTAAAGCCACCTCCCCCTTAATGTTTCTGTTAAATCTCCCTGCCTTGAGTGTAATCTGTATAAAGCCCCCTCCCCCTATTGTGTCTGTTAAATCTCCCTGCCTGTGTTGCTGTGAGTGCAGTTTATGTAAATGTGGGATGGGGGGGGGACCCGATGTGCATACTGTGAGGTCTAACCACCCTCACCCACTACCCACATACCGTTACCCCCCCCCCCCCCCCATCCTGGCCATGGCCCCTCCGCATCTGTAAAACAGACACAAAAATTAAAACATCCAAAGTAATGTCCCCTAACCCCTTAATCACCACAGCGGTTATTAACCGCTACAGTCATTAAGGGGTTAACCCACCCTCACCCACCACTCGGGATGCCTACATACCCTCCCACACTAACCCCCCCCCCGCGTGAGGCCTAACCACCCTCACCCAGTACCCACAAGGGAGAACTACCCACATACCATTGGGGAAACACCCCCCCACCCCATTACCCACAATAAAAACAACACAGTGACCCACAATAAACATCATTGTATGTATTAAATACATTACCCACCCCCTGTGCCCCCCCATAAATACAAGATTTATCCTTTTACAAACAGGGTTCATAACGCAGCCCCACGCGAGTCCCCGGTAGGCTGGCGGGGCACCTGGACAGACCTACAGGGTACAAGCAGCCCTTTTTAAACAGGTTCTGGAGGCCTGCTGGAGGGTGCCGCCAGCACCATGGCCCCCAGGTGGTCTCCTTGGGTCACCGTGGGCCACAATTGGGTCCCCATGGTAGGCGAAAGGATGTCTGGGAGCCCCGGGTCAGACCTACAGGTGTCTGCGGGGCCTTGGGTGGTTCCCACGGGGGTCTGGGGAACTCACGGGTGCTCACTACGGGTCCGCGGTGCCCCCACAGAAGTGGGACCACACATCATGATCCCCGCACCTACGGGTCGGCGGTACCCCCACAGAAGTGGGACCACACAGCTTCATCCCCGCAGACTATGGGTTGGCAGTGCCCCCGCAGATGTGAGGCCACCGCTTCATCCCCGCATGTGTCACCCGTGGAACCACCAGCCTGGTACCCGTGAGATACCCGAGGAAACCACAGGTGGTCTCCAGAGGTCCCACGCAGAACCACGGAACAAACCCTGAATGTAAAAAAAATAAACCTGGCCTATACATTCAATACATACACCCCCCCCCCAACACCTACAGTACAATAATGTGCAAAATAACTATTATCCAGATATGGATAATAGATTAATTGCCCATTATTAAAAACATTAACTAGCATATTCAAATAAATAAAGTACTACTGACCTCATCAATACGAAGTGTCCATCGCCAGCAACATCCTTGTCCACAAAATACATTGCCAAAACAAAGCCAATACATTGCAATTACATTCAGATATCAATTAACCCCTTAAACACCTTATCGGATAATAACCGCAAAGGTAATTAAGGGGTTAAGCCACACTGGCCCAATACCCACCCTTCACCCATGAATTTGTACAGTGGCTTCATCATGCAACTATATATACAGTATATATATATATATATATATATACAGAGAGAGAGAGAGATATAATTATATATATACAGTATATACACACACATGATGAACCAATATACAAATAAATGTAGAAGGGTTATCAAAACCATACTGTCCTACAAATAACACTTCTCCATACAGACACACTACATTACAATGAATTTCCTTTAATAATCCTAACTGATCTTACAATCTAAATCATCAAATGCCAATGAAACACCTCACATTCCAATCAATACATTGCATTTACATTGTATAAATGATGCATAAAATCTATGCACCATATACATTCTGCAAATGAATGTGAACAATATCATTGCAAGCTAAATACAAATACAGTACAGTACCTCCAAACAAGTCAACTATTTTAACCAATCAAGTAAACAAAAATCAATTAGCAATCATTATTTACATCCCTAAACAATTGACAGTCCATCCCGAACAATGAAACAATTAACTAATTCACGCCTCGAGCAAAACAATTCAGCATGTGAAAAAAAATATATATATAAGTACCAACCGGAATACAAACTTTAAAACCAAGGCTAGCCCTGACCTCCCTCAAACACATAATACAATATCAACAATGACATCTATCTAATTTTAAAATACTTTAAACTCACAATAAAGCATAGCAGCATAGACAAATTAATTTAAAACACATCAAATCAAGCTTTTAAAACAACATCATTTCTTACCCTGTATGTATATATCTCTCTAGACATATATACATACATACATACAGTGGCAAGAAATGATATACCACAAAAAAAAATACACATGTTAAAAAAGCTTTTAAAAAAATTAACAAGTTAAATAAAATACATTTCTTTAGTTCACTTACCATTACTTGCCCCCACCGACTCCCGTTGCGCAGCTTACTCATGAACCAATCCACGAACAGGAACCCATAAAATAATAAACCATACAAAAAAATAAACATTAAACTAAAAATCCAAATCAATCCACGGGCCTTCTATTTGTAATCCATCTTTATCTTCATCTGTATTCTTCTTTCTTCTATCTTCTTCCGGGCGGGGCGGGGTCTGCTTTCCATCTTCGGCCACGCCCTGGCCTTCTTCTTCTGTGGGACGTCCTTCCTCCGCGGCGTCTGGCTTCAAAATGAGACGACATAGGCTTTTAAAGGCCTATGACGTCACATTTTCGTCATATGGTACTACTTATCCATCTTGGATTGTGATGACTTGATGCCAACAAATAAGTGTTGGCATCCACCTTTTTATAGAAGGTTTTTGTCTCAATGGACCCTTCTTCTATATATAGGGTTAAATCTAAGAAGTCTATGGTTTGGGGACTGGTACTGAAGGTGAATTTTAAATTTATTTGATTTTGATTCAGGTACTCTTGGAATTTAAGTAAATCCTCATCACTTCCCCCCCAGATACACAGCACATCGTCAATGTAGCGTTTCCAGTACCTGTCCCCAAACCATAGACTTCTTAGATTTAACCCTATATATAGAAGAAGGGTCCATTGAGACAAAAACCTTCTATAAAAAGGTGGATGCCAACACTTATCTGTTGGCATCAAGTCATCACAATCCAAGATGGATAAATAATATACCTAAGGGCCAATTCTTAAGAACCAAACGCAATTGCTCAAAAACTGGGATATTTAATATACAGGCAGAAGAACTAATGGATACATTTATGGATAGGGAATATAATTACACTAAGGTAACAAGGACATTGGAATCTGTAAAAAAACATCCCAAGGGAAGATTTAATAGTAATGGATTCGAATAAAAAGAAATCCAAAGAAGGGGAGTTTATTCCATTCATCACCAAATATAATGCCATGGCTCCAAAAATTACCCAAATAATTAAAAAAACATTGGGGAATCTTACAGGGAGACCAAACATTAAACACTATTCTACCAAAAAGTCCACAAATAGTGTTTAAAAGGGCAAATAACCTCAAACTGCAACTATCTCCAAGCTGTCCATTTGATGTAGCAAAAAAATCCAACACCACATGGCTAAGGGAACTCAATGGGTTCTTCACATGTGGGAAATGTATTGGCTGTAAATACAGTACCAAATGTAGGGAATTCAAATCAAACACAACAGGTGTTGTATTTCCAATTAAGTCCTTTATAAATTGTAAAAGCTCCTTTACGGTCTACCTGTTAGAATGCCCCTGTGGGCTACAATATGTAGGGCGAACAGGTAGACCATTAAAGAGATGCTTTGCGGAGCATATCTATAATATCAAAAGGGGTCTCGAGACACATAGTGTCTCGAATCACTTTAAAATAAAACATAACCAAAACCCCGAGGGATTGGTCTGCAAGGGTATAGATTGTCCCAAACAAAATTGGAGAGGGGGAGATAAAATCAATCTAATATCGCGGCGTGAAAGCTATTGGATATACACCCTAAAAACATTAACCCCAAAAGGTCTAAACATCGAGTTTGACCTGGCATCCTTTCTGAGGGATAGTTGATTGATATCAAATATAAAGACATAAAATCTGTCAGCCAACATCATTAATTTCCTCTGAGTCCTCTGCTCAATCTGTCCCATATACACTACAGTATATGGATACTTTTTGTAGTTCCATTATTTTTAAATAAAGCTCATTATAGTTATATAATTAAATATCACTGTATTAATGGTCCCAGACATGAATGTTTATATATATATATATATTTATTTTTATGTATCAAAGTTTATCAATTGTATTATTTGTGCTTTTGATATACCATATGTAGTACTGTGTGAGAATTGTATTTTAGAAATGTTGTGTTACAGTCTTATTATAGTAAGTTTGTGATACAGTCACTGTGAATGACAGGAGTTTGCAATGCTAACATCAGCACTCCAGTCAATTAGCCCAACACCCCTCTGGGAGTAATTATCCTATTAGGGCAAGTTTAGGGCCAATTAGTTGTGCTTAAATAGCACCCTACAGCATCAATGCTCCATTACCCCTGAGGAAGTGATGTCAGAGGTCACGAAACGCGCGTAGGGTGGAGCTTAGCTGCACGCATTGCTACGTGCTAGTACCAGCTGAGGAGGTTGCTGTTGGAGGTGACGTCATCTGAGGTGGACCTGGCGCTCCGATTTGCGGCCGCGAGGAAGAGATATACGCAGGATCCAGCCTCCACACACACCACGGTTCAGCCCCTCATGCTTGCGGACGGCACATTGTAAATCGTGCAGTTAGATCATCTAGCATGTGAGTGCATCAAATGTTGGTCTTTTTATTGTTTTATTAAATTGTACTGTACCACACTATTTGGCATTTTATCTTTTGTGTACCATTTGGCGAATCGGCCATCTGTGGAGCGGGAGCATCACCAGTGGGGAACCCGGTGAGAGATACCAACCTCCGGTCTAAAGATACCTTTCAAGGCCTGCATATACCCATCTAGATGTAAGTATCTAGCAGCTGTGTGAATGAGGCTTCAATTCACATGAGATACTGCGCAATGGTCTCCTGTTCTCTTTGATTGCAGATAAACAAATATCAGAAGGAAACCAGGAGGTCAGACTGTGGACATTTTCCAACTAGTTCTTCAACAACAGGACTATTTTATCAGGTTCACGACCTTGATAGTGCGCCAAGGACTTTGCTCTCTGTACTAACACTTCTGTTTATAGCTATATGGAATAGCTTGTTTATAGTCCTAGGCAGCCCATTCCCATACCCTCCCCCAATTTGGTGGTTTGTGGACTATTGTGTTTAGTGGTTATCCTTATCTAGTTTGGACACACTAATTGTCACATTTATTTAATTTATCTTCACTTGTTGTTCACTAAAATTTATTGTACACATATTTCACAATAGGTTGAGCGCTTGGTTGTAGTATAGTTTCTCTTTTTCACTATAGTTGGTTCCATTTTTCTACACTAGCGGCCAACCATTTCATAATTCAGAATGTCACTATTTTCTAATCGTGCACTACGTAGTAGTCATATTGACACCATTTTTGCTGATGAGTCAGGGGTGGAGAATATAGATATAGACACCGAAAATTTGGACACATTATTTAACAAAGTAGAGAAATCACTCACATTAGAAATGAGACAAATTTGGGAAGTAGTAACACTAAAGAAATATATGGAGTATCATAGGATACCACGGGGACTGAGGGTTCTCAAACCACCCACATTAGAAACTGATAATGAGGTGTTTTTAAAAGAATGGAATCACATTCTTGACACATGTTCATATGATTTGATGAAATTATCAATTCAATATAGAACTAAATCTCCCGATATTCTGGATAGGGAAATCGCAGAGACTCAAGAAAAACTTGAGGTTTTTTCTGAATCCAAAGAATACAAAACTTTGGATGAGAAAATAACCAAAAGAATTGAAAAACTAGAAAAGGAAGTGATTAATACCAAACAAAAAAAGGTTATTAGAGACAGAAAGGATTATGAACAAAATAGACAGAGGGACTGGAAAACAGAGAAAAAAGTCCCAATTTCTGAAGAACCTTCAGGTTCGGAAGAAAAACCTGTCCCTAAAGTGACACCAAAAATAGACAAAAAAGACATACATAAAACAACTAAAATGTCTGGCAATCATAAAAAACCATCGGGTCAATCACGCCCTTTCTTTGGCACTAGACCACAAGTACCATTCAGAGATGGTTACCAAAGACATCAGGGACCACCATATAGGGGTTACCACGATGATCGTGAGAACTATGGTCATCGTGACTATTATCATGATGGACATAGAGACCACGACTTCAATACATTCAGACCCAACAATACATTTAGACTCTATGATGTACCACAAAGGGATTATGTAACTAACCAATCCCCGGTGTCTTTTTTGGACCACGACAAGGTGCAGGACTTCCCTACAAGGAGGGACAGCGAAATAAACAATCTAGTGGGGAGACAAGACACTCCTCGCTCCACAAGGCGGAAAAGAACAGAGGACTCAGAGGAAAAAGAGGAGGGAGGAAAAAGAAAAAACAAGAACTCGGGAACCCAAGGTTGGAGCCACAAATGTGTTCAACATCAGTGGACACCAGACCACTGTGGTTGAGGACAGGGTCCTATCAAAGGGTTTAAATTTTGCCCCATCACAGGGACTCAATATGTTCAACCTCTATGTTGACACTCACAAATTTGTGAGAAGGCTGACTTTGAAAAAATACTTTTTAAAGGATGCTGTAACTAGGAGCATCACACATGTGGAGAGTTCTCCAAATATATCAGAACCCATTGCAAGAAAGCAATTTAAAAACCCGTCAGTTTTTTATCCAAAACATATAAAGGGCAATTTCTTGGATACTTTTACTGAGTTAGTAATCAAAGATATGGAGAAGGCAGCTAATGAATTTACAATTAAAAACCATAATCTTAGCATAGTGGAAAAGCAAGCCATTAAGGGGTTAGAAAACAACCCTAACATAATGATTAAGGCCGCAGATAAGGGAGGGGGAATCGTCATCATGGATTCATCCTACTATAAGAAAGAATCCATGAGGATTCTAAGTGACCAGGATACGTATATCAAACTGGATCACAATCCATCAGTAGTTTTCAAAATAACAATAAAAGACTACATACAAAAAGGTTTCAATGATAGAGTTATCTCCAAGGGAGAATTGGAATTCTTGGACATCGCACAGCCAAGAGTTCCAATTTTCTACTTCATTCTCAAGATTCATAAGGATCTTTGGAATCCGCCAGGCCGCCCAATAATATCGGGCATAAAATCTATGTCGTCCAACCTTTCCCAGTTTATAGACTCAGTACTCCAAAAATATGTCCTGAACATGCCCTCCTATCTCCGCGACACCACTCATGTTCTAAACATCTTAAAAGATATACAGTGGGCCAATCACTATACATGGGTCACGTGCGACGTGACCTCACTGTATACTGTCATTGACCATGAGTTAGGTGTCGCGGCGATCAGGAGAGTTTTGGATCGGGATGACAGTTTACAGGTAGATTTCAAAAACTTTGTAATAGAAGGAATAAAATTCATTCTAACTCATAATTTCTTCCATCATGACGATAGCTTCTACCTCCAGATATGCGGCACCGCAATGGGCACCAGGTTCGCCCCCAGTTATGCCAACATCTTTATGGGTATGTGGGAAGAGGACAATATCCTATCCCGCAACCCATATGGGGAGGACCTGGTGCTATGGAAACGCTACATTGACGATGTGCTGTGTATCTGGGGGGGGAAGTGATGAGGATTTACTTAAATTCCAAGAGTACCTGAATCAAAATCAATTAAATTTAAAATTCACCTTCAGTACCAGTCCCCAAACCATAGACTTCTTAGATTTAACCCTATATATAGAAGAAGGGTCCATTGAGACAAAAACCTTCTATAAAAAGGTGGATGCCAACACTTATTTGTTGGCATCAAGTCATCACAATCCAAGATGGATAAATAATATACCCAAGGGCCAATTCTTAAGAACCAAACGCAATTGCTCAAAAACTGGGATATTTAATATACAGGCAGAAGAACTAATGGATAAATTTATGGATAGGGAATATAATTACACTAAGGTAACAAGGACATTGGAATCT